>NC_034593.1:64545372-64569817 GCF_900095145.1 Mus pahari
TACAAGCTTGCAATCCCACCAACAGTGGAGGAGTGTTCATCTTTCACCACATCCTCGCTGATATCTATTGTCATCTGAATTTTTGATCTTAGCCATTCTGACTGGTGTGTGGTGGAATCTCAGGGTTGTTTTGATGACTAAGGATGTTGAACATTTTTTGAGGTGCTTCTTAGCCATTTGTTATTCCTCAGTTGAGAATTCTTTGTTTAGCCATGTACCCCATTTTTAATGGGGTTATTTGATTTTCTGGAGTCCAGTTTCTTGAGTTCTTTGTATATATTGGATATTTGACCCCTATTGGATTTAGGATGAGTAAAGATACTTTCCCAATCTGTTGGTGGTGCTCTCCTGTGCGGACTGGTCTCTGAAAGACCCAGGATACAAGACGGTGCTCTAACTTGAGTCCCAGGGTCAGAACCCTCTCTGGAGCCAGATTCTCCTCAGTGATCCTAAGATTCTGGGTGTGCTAGGGTGCCTGCAGCATGGAGAGTCCTCTGGGAACCTTGGGACTGCCCGCTTAGTTTGAGTTCGAGCGCAAGGTGGCTTGGGGCTAGTCCCAAAGGAATGAACCCCCCTGCTTGCTCTGGTGAGTTTCCTGTGTCCCTGTTCCTTCTGTCCCAAGCCCCTCTGGATTGTTTTGGAACAGATGTTGCCTTCCACTCACCAGTGATCCCAAGATCCTGGGTGTGCTAGGGTTGCTGTGGCATGGAGAGTTCTCTCGCGACCCTGGGACCGTTCACCGAGTTCGTGCCCATGGTGGCGCGGAGCTGGCCTTATTAGTAAATCTTAGAATCATTTTCTATTTTATTTTATCCTTTTCTTGCTAGGAATCAAGGAAGACTGACCTAATTGCCTTAAGCAACATGCATCAGAAAGATTTCAAGTTAGAGTTCTTAGCTCCTGTGTCATGTGTGTCGTTGGCATTCTCTCAGTCAGTGAAACACTCACTTTGAGCTTATCTCTATGTTCCTGTGAATGCCAAGGCACCGTGGGTGCTAGACAGGACAATTCGTCCTAGACATTAACCTTGGGTACCCTGTGAAGTTGGAAAACATCACTGTATCCTGGCAACTATAACTCTTAGTAATCCTGTCAATTGCCACTATATTCTATTTTTGAAAAAGGTACAAAACGTCAGATTGCTCTCAAGAAATCTATCGCAGCCTCAGTCTTGCTTCGGCCCCTCTAACGTAAGTCCGTTTTAATTCTTTTTTTTCCCCCTATCAGCTTACTTGACTACCTTCCCTTGCCTGATTAGCAAGCACAGGTGCTTACATTCTCTCATTCAGTCCATCCCAAACACAAGTTCCATTCCCTTCACTGCTCACAGTACCCTCATCTCCCCTTTCCCACAGATCCATTCCAATTTAATGGGAGTTGCATGGTTAGAGATAGCCAGTTCATGCTCTACGTTCTCCATTATTGGCAGTCTTCACTAGGCTCACCCTTGAGGAATCCTGGGAGTGTCTACTGCAGATTCCACATTGCCCCCTCAAATGCCTTCCAGTACCTTACATCTCTTCCTGTACTCTGCATTCTACATGCCCACCTTACCCTCCTGGTTCAATTCCCACCCCCCTTTCCATACAAGTCTATTTTCTCTATGTTTCCATTTTATTGACTTCATCCTTCTGATTTATTATTTCTTGCTATCTACTTCTCCTAGGTGTGCTTATTTACTTACTTTTTTGACTTATTTACTTTTCTAGAGCTTTCAGGTGTTCTGTTAAATTGCTAGTATTACATCTCTCCAATTTCTTTATGTAGGTACTTACTTGTATAAACTTTCTTCTTAACTATCACTTTCATTGTGTCCCATAAGTTTGTGTATATTACATATTCATTTTTACTAGATTCTATAAAGTCTTTAATTCATCTTTCTTTCTCTTGTGTTTTTTTTTCTTGACCCATTTTTTTCATTTAGTAGAAATTTGTTCAGTTTCCATGAGTTGGTAGGCTTTCTGTTCTTTCTGTTCCATCTTACTTCCATCTGTATTGATCTGATAGAATTCAGGGAGTTACTTCAATTTCTTTTGCTCATGTTCCTGTTGTGCAATGTTATATGCCATGTTGTAAAACAGTGATGATCTTTAGCAACTTCCTGCCCTCATTAGAGGCATTTGTTCAATCTATAAATATTTTGGGGCAAAGACCAAATATCTCTACAAATATTAGCCAACATATCAAAGTAAATCTTCTTTTACAAATAAACTATTCAGATACCTGTTCTCCCACTTTGATACTGGTAATAAATGGCCTCTCCCAACCTGAGTTTTGTGAAAAACACTTATGCATTCTCAGCCACCTGCAGTCTTGGGCTTAGGTATTTTCTCTCATCAACAGAAAATAGATAAAAAGCCTTCTTCTGTGTGTGTCTCCGAATTTAAGGAAACTGAAAACTGGGAGCAAAATCAATGGTCCCCTCTACTCAATTACAGGAAAGAGCACAGGTAGACAAAACAAAAATAGTTTATTTTACTTTATTTTTATCCAAAACTAATTACTTTCCTCTTGAAAAACGAATCCATCAGGTAAATCAATGTTTCATATCAATGCTTGGATAGCCTGTAGGTACATCTGACTATGGAAGACTCACAGAGATAGGGTTCTCAATGAGGATTAACAGATATAAGTTTGGGGTTTTTGGTTTTCTCATTTTCTTATTTTTCCAATTTTTATTAGGTATTTATTTCATTTACATTTTAAATGCTATCCCCAAAGTCCCCCTATACCCCCCCTCCTGCTCCCCTACCCACCCACTCTCCCTTCTTGGCCCTGGTATTCCCCTGTACTGGGGCATATAAANTTTGCAAGACCAAGGGGCCTCTTTTCCCAATGATGGCTGACTAGACCATCTTCTGCATCATATGCAGCTAGAGACACGAGGTCTAGGGGTGCTGGTTAGTTCATAATGTTGTTCCACCTATAGGGTTGCAGACCCCTTCAGCTCCTTGGGTACTTTCTCTAGCTCCTCTATTGGGGGCCCTATGTTCCATCTGATAGCTGATTGTGAGCATCCACTTCTGTGTTTGCCAAGAATTTGTGGTGTACAGTACTATGTACTCTAATGTGAAGTTTCATTGCTGGGGACAACTGGAAGCTGAAGAACTATTTGAAGGAAAATATTTCATTAGGTCAACTGTGAAAGAAATCTTTCACTTTGTTAACATCATAATTTTCTATAAAAAGGAGAAGACTCCAGAAAGTGTATCTACTGAATTGGTAGTCATCTGTAAGAATAAAGGAAAGAACATTTTCTATTACGTATTGACATATCTATGGGTGTCCTCTGAGACCTTAAGACATGTTTGAAGGGTTAATGACCTAAGACAAGGAATCCCAGAGAAGCTGAGAAACTCCTGAGTTGAGCATATTCATAACAACATGTTGCTGACAAGAAAGGAAACATGAATGAGAACATCCACTGGCATCATTAGATCTTGAAAGTACTGGTAAAACTTTCATCCCCCAGTGTTCCCTTTTCTGCCTTGTAAATTTCCAAGGCCCCTATCTTCAGTCACGCAGTCTCTACTCTTGAGGACAAACTGGTGTCCTTCAATTCTTCTGATTAAAGAATAAATTTGCTTTTGTAGAAATTAGATCTCTCTCTCTCTCTCTCTCTCTCTCTCTCTCTCTCTCTCTCTCTCTCTCATTTCTATATTACCTCCATTAATCACAAACTAAAAATGATAACCTTGATTTTGCTCCCAGAGATGACTACATGTTTTTAGACATGTCAGGAAATAACATCTGTTTCTTTGTTTTAAATTTGTATATTCATGTATCTAGTAATTGCTTTAAAAAATAAGTTTGTGAAACTGAGATTTTCTTGAATTAGCTGGATTGACCATGCTACGGAGATCAATATCAGCCCATCCAACCCCAACAATACCACAATGGAATCCTGGAACTTTAGGGATCTTCTAACCATCAACTCATGACAGAAAGGATAGAATACCATAGCATTAACATTAGTATAGCTGATGCTATCAGACTGAAGCT
The DNA here is from genome assembly GCF_900095145.1 of Mus pahari. Taxonomy (NCBI): domain Eukaryota; kingdom Metazoa; phylum Chordata; class Mammalia; order Rodentia; family Muridae; genus Mus; species Mus pahari. Next base: position 64,549,375 of record NC_034593.1, read on the forward strand.
AGGACTTCCCTATGCAGTTATATTAAAATTCTCTTTGGCAATAACCAGAGGACTGCCGCTAGAACCAGATGCTGCTGCCCAACTAACAATTTTTCAGAAACACTGGTCACTGGAGGTAAACAAATATACCAAATATACCAAACAAATATGCTTCTGGCATTTTCAACTGGGAAGGTTGCTCTGCCTACCCTATGATATCAGCCTTGGGGGACAGTGAAATGGAGAATGAATGTGAACTCTATTTCTGTCATAAATACCATGACCACTTTATGAAGGAAAGGGGTTATTTGGCTGGCACTCCCACACTGCCATCAATTCTTGAGGGAGGTCAGGGCAGAATCTCAAACAATGCTGGAACTTGGAGGCAAGTGATGAGCCAGAGATCATGGAAGGTGATGCTTACTGGCTTTCACTTTATGATGCATTCAGTCTTCTTTCATATAGAACCAGGATCAGCAGCCCCAGAGGCAGTCCCACAATGTACAGGGCCCTCTCATTAACCACTAATTATAGAAAAATGCTCTACAGGCTTGACAACAGCCTATCTGGAAACATTTTCTCAGTTGGAGTTTCCTCTTCTCAGATGGCTTACTTTTCTCAAATTGGCATCAGATTACTCAGCACAGACTCTTCTCTGACAAGATATATGAGGTAAAACATTTATGTTTTTTTAAGTATGTTTCAATATTACATTATAATGATATGCCTTAGAAAAGGATTTACTATAAGTACTCTTCATTCCGCAGCATGACTGAGTCAAATGGTTCAGGGCATCTAACTAGAATAAACACTGAAGGTGGACTTGTAAGTTATAAACCAATTTGTATTGAGATGCTTTCTGGTGAATCCTATTACAGAATACACTTTAAGGAATTGGAAGTATTAAAAATTAACGTACAGAAAAACAGGTGTTTTAAAAGAATTTTGCACAAAATGAACATGATGAGAACAGAAACAAGGACATTTTTTTCTTTTCAAATTCCTTGAGGTTTGAGCTAAGGGCAAGCAGCAGTCTCTGAGGAAAGTAGAGAAACTGGGATGGAAAGAGAAGCAGAAGCATCTTGATGGGATGAAGTCAGGGCTTCGGGTAGCTGACAAATGATTCTCTATGCTTGAGTGCATACCTGATGATGCGTTGAAACAGAAAGAAGAATGGAGAAGTGTGTAGGAATTCTCGAGGGGCCACATGCATCATTTTGTTGATGTCAGAAGCAAATGCCATGGATAAAAGTCAAAGCTTCATTTGCTTCCTCAGAAACCACTATTGACTGTTTAGCTGGCATGATTTCTCTTCTGGCTCAGGAACCAAATATAAGGAAAGAGATTTGGCCTATAACTAAAAACTGAGAATAATCTGAAAATGCTTGTGGTGTTTCTGCCTGCACGCAGACCGGCGCCTTGTCTGCGTGGGCAGAACACCTTGGGGTGGGTTCGCATTCCTGCCTGCAGAACCCACTGTGGATCCGAACTGGAGGACGAGAACTCCTGAGAAGGAACAGGGCTGCGAAAGGAAAATATGGGGCCTTGGCAAGTGTCTGATCAAAGCCCTTATCTTTATTGTCAGGACTGGCTTAAATACAAAGAAGGGTTCCCAGCATTCCCCTGAGTCCTTAGAAGTTGCCACGGAGTTCTCGCGATGGTGGGCAGTCCTGGCAGTGGCGGGCAGGTCTCCGATGGTGGGCAGGTCCGGGCGACGGTGGGCGGTGACAGTGGGCAGTTCGAGGACTGTGTTCCGGCTGGTCTGGTGCACTCCGGCTGCGTGACTCCGGCGTGCCTGTAAAAGGCAGGACCCAACAAATGCTGACACTCAAGAATGCATGCACTCACACATGCGTGCATACATGTACGCATGCAAGAGCCTGAAGCAGAGAAAGAGTTGTGAGAGATGAGGCTTTATGGTAGTACACAAAGAATTCATCCCTGACACTTGAAATAAGACCTCGTATTGTTGCCAGGCGTGGTGGCGCACGCCTTTAATCCCAGCACTCGGAAGGCAGAGGCAGGTGGATTTCTGAGTTCAAGGCCAGCCTGGTCTACAGAGTGAGTTCCAGGACAGCCAAGGCTACAAAGAGAAACCCTGTCTTGAAAAACCAAAAAAAAAAAAAAAAAAAAAAAAAAAAAAAAAGACCTTGTATTGTATTGCTGGTCGGGAGATCTGAGTGTTGCTATACGTACAATATGCTCATATTGTGGTATTTTAGGCAAGGCTCAAATGTGTCCTTTATTTTCCACAAGAGGTCTGGGGGAATGTGTCCATGGATTAATGATAAATGGATGTAGAAAGAAGAAAGCAAATCAAGATGATGGCAATGCATATGGAGAAAACTCCTCAGGTGCAGGGAATGCTTTGAACTTACAAATAAGATTTTTGTGAATATGATTCATTTCAGATTCAAGGGAAGGAAGATGCAAAAAATTAACTTTTGGATTTGGAAATTAGCTATTTTGTAGTAATGACATTTAAGGAGAAAAATTAATAGAAAGTATTTATTGTGAATTAATTCAGGTAATAAAAGAAAAGATGATACTTGAAATTAAGTGGAAAAGGCTAAGTTGATGATTATGGTTGAAGTATTGATAAGTAAGGTTTTAGTAGGGAAAAACTGGGATTAATTTAAGAAAAGGTAATATTTGAAACTAAGGGAAAAGGGCAAATTGATGATTATGGCTGAGGCATTGGTAAGTGAAGCTTTAATAGGGGAAAAAACATCATATTGATGTGTTGGTTGAAAACAAAGGGTATAACTTGCTTATTGGTGAACAAAAGGTCAGGAATAAGCAGGCTCCTATATTGGATTGCAAGATTAGAAGTTAACAATAAAACACAAAACACTGTTAGAGTGAGTTAAAAAGTAACAACTTTAAATGAAAGACTGGGCATTGTTCTTAAAGTTTCCAGTGTGACTTATAAGACACATATGTAAGGAAGAAGCTTGAAGGTAATTATCAGTTGCTGTAGAAGAATGAATTTGTAAGCTGGTGCTCAGGAAGAATGCCAGGTAGCTGGAAAAATCACTAATATATCAAAACCATGCATCTTTTGTAAGAAAATATAAGCTATGATATAGTAAGAATAACTTTCCAAATATACCCAAACACCATAGGGAAAGACCACAAAATATCTCTAATGGTGGAATGTATCTCATATGAAGCTAAACACCAAGGAGGAAAACACATGTGCCAGTCAGAACTTATTTGTCTTCGAATGATTACATATTTCACAGCCTGCCACCCTAACATCCTCATTAACTTCACTTTAAAATATATTTTTGTATAAAAAGTTCAAAAGAAAATATTGCAACACCTTAAGTCATGACCTCTATTTATATTTTAATAAGAACAGATAATTGACATACCAATGCCTCTCACGAGGACCCATGATTGGAAAATCAACAGTTTCTCAGAAAAAGTCCCTGGTTGCAGTTCTATAAAACCATCTCTGTCTCCTTTTCACATCACAGTTCCTTTGCATTTGGTTCTCAGTTCACTTTGCCCTTTGCATTACTTTCCCACCTCCTGCATTATTCCCTATTGAGGCTGTAACACATTCCAACAAACTTTTCTTGGAGTTTGAAGTCACCTAGGGGCTAGCTTCAGTGTGTTCTCAGGCATACATTCATCTCAAATTCTATAAAAGAACCATTTCTTTGCCTTTGGAACATGTAAAAGTCACCTCTATCGTCGTTCTTCACACCTGCACCTTCCTCAATCTTTAAAGTCAGCAGGTTAGCACCTTCAAATTCTCTTTGTCCCTAATCTCTTGATCTATTGTTCACTTCCTTCTTTGAGTCTCTCATTTCCCCTTTTACTACATGGGCCTTTGTGATTACATTAGGCACAGATAACAAAAGAAAGTTTCCTCCTATCAAAATAATTAATTCAATCACAGCTGAGTTTTGATAATTATTACAAAGCTATTAGAATTTATCTCTTTACAAATAAATATTTTATTTATTATAGCATTAAATCAAAGAATCATCCAACCACAGAAGTAGAAGTGTGGTGCATTGAACAACCAATTTAGAAGAGTCCTTTGTGTGTGTATATAATTTTTAAAATCATCATTGGTTGTCCATTTGTTCTTATTTAAAGGAATGAGAGGAAACACTATTTCATCACTTATTAAGCCTGAAACCCTAGCAATTCAGTATAGCCCTTGCACTAATTTTCTATCAGCAAAGGTTCTGGGATCATAAATAAGGGGAAATGTCAGCATGCATTGAAATTTAATAAAATATTTCCACTCAGTATCTTTAAAGAACCAAAATTGATTCTTCAGGATATGCAGATAAAAAGTTGAGAAATAGATGGATTTTCTTTTTTATGTCCTTTATGAATTATAGGGTGCAAAATAGTTAACACAACCTCCTATAGCATAATTTGTCAAAAAATTATTTTTCTTTGTTTCAAGGGAGGAAAGGTTACTGTATGTAACTAGAATAAAATTAGGAGTGGGTTTTAATGCATGAAAAGAAGCTCAACCAAAACAGGAATAAAGCCAGGAATCTCAATGCAACAGAACATCAAGTCTGAACAACAAGCAAGAAAAACAAAATATAAAACTAACTAACCAACTAAATAAATAAATAAATAATATACAGAGCAACATAAGTCATGTGAGGATGGTTCTAGATATATGGTTTTTCTTAACTTTTCCATAACTAAAATAATTGGGCATAGAGACAGAAAGTTTAATTGCCTTTATAAGCAAAGTGAAGGGTATACTTACAAGAGATATTTATATGGGCTACTTAAAAGGCTTTGGCAGCAGATCACAATTTGCATTGTGGACTTTCAAGATGTTTTTATGATATGTATGTGGTGGGTGTGTGTGTGAAACGTTCCCAGGGAAGACAGAACACAGATGTCTATTCATCTCAGACAGGGAACTGTTCACACACCAAAGTAACTATTAAACCAAAGTCCGACATGGAATCCAGTGAGTTTGTTGTATCCTTACAGGAGTGTGAGCAAGAGATTACTGCAGGAGTAGGGATGAAATTCTATCACTGAATAGTCCACCCCCAACATGTGTGAGGACTCAAGAGAACAGCAATCTTCGGGCTCTGTGCATGACTGGAAGGTACTGATTAAGTTAGAATCTTTTCCAGGAAGGTCTGCTGGTTTGGATCCTTCCATAGCACCTGTATAGCTGTTTACAACTTCACTGGACTTTGGTAGGGACCTGATGCATCTTTTCACACCTGAGAATCATGAAATGATTTACTTCCTGAATCTCCTGAGTTTCTCCCAGGATAAATGCTTGGAGGAAATTGCTCAACATACAGGACACCCTTTCTCTTCCAAATTAAATTTTCCTTCTTCCTTCTATGACTACCCATGTTTGGTGTTAAATCTACTATGTAAGTTATATAATATAAAAGCATTTTTTTCCTTCTTGAGGCTTCTTTTCATGCAAATATACAGGAATGTAACCAGATCCTCATCTATCGCCCTGCACACAATTCATCCACAAGTGGAGCAGGGAGCTTGACCTAATAGATGACATCCATGATCTGTTTTGACCCTCCACTGAGAATGTTTTGATTTTTGTTATAGTCATTTTTTATTATTTTAAATTCTTTACCCTCTCATATTATTACTAAATAAAACCTTAGGATCTGTATAGATATTCAAGTTGACCAACATGGTTTATTGAAGATACTGTCTTTCCTTCAATGCATACTTGTAAGTTTACGGGCCTCACTTCTTTTATTATTATTATTGTTGTTGTTGTTATTATTATTATTTTCTTTATTTACATTTCAAATGCTATCCTGAAAGTTCCCCATACCCTCCCCCTGCCCCTGCTCCCTTACCCACGCACTCCCACTACTTGGCCCTGGCCTTCCCCTGTGCTGGGTCATATAAAGTTTGCAAGATCAAGAGGCCTCTCTTTCCAATGATGGCCAATTAGGCCATCTTCTGCTACGTATACAGCTAGAGACACGAGCTCAGAGGTCACTGGTTAGTTCATATTGTTGATCCACCTACAGGGTTACATCCCCCTTCAGCTCCTTGGGTACTTTCTCTAGCTCCTCCCTGTGGTCCATCCAATAGCTGACTGTGAGCATCCACTTCTGTGTTTGCCAGGCACTGGCATAGCCTCACAAGAGGCCGCTATATCAGGGTCCCTTCAGCAGAATCTTGCTGGCATGTGCATTAGTATCTGGGTTTGGTGGCTGATGATGGGATGGATCCCTGGATGGGGTAGTCTCTGGATAGTGCATCCTTTCATTTTAGCTCTAAATTTTGTCTCTGTACTTATATCCTTTCATGGGTATTTTGTTCCTTATTCTAAAGTGGAATGAAGTATCCACATGGTGGTCTTACTTCTTGGTTTTCTTGTGTTTTGCAAAATGTATCTTGGGTATTCTAAGTTTCTGGGCTAATATCCTCTTATCAGTGAGTGCATATCTAGTGACTTCTTTTGTGATTGGGTTACCTCACTAAGGATGATATCCTCCAGATACATCCATTTGATGGGCCTCATTTCTGCTCCATCACAGGGTTTGGCTACTTGGGGAGGCAGGACAAGGGAGTTGACCTTGCTTACCCCACACTGTAGCCAGGTAGGTGTTGGACTGTAGGGGAGCCTCCCCCCCTGGACACTGCTCCAGGGTAGGAAAGTGCAGTCTGAGGTGCAGTCCAGCCAGAGCTGGCTCGAGGGTCCCTGGACCTACAAGGAGGCTGGGCCATCTGGTTCTCAGGTGCTAAGACATGCAGGCACAGCTAGATGCTGCGGATGACCTGGAAGGCCTGCTTCATGGCTCCCCATGACAGACCCTAACAAAATGAGACAGTCCATGGATTTAAGACATTTATTGTTATGACAGAAAGTGGATGTGTAAAACCATACCCCACTTCTCAGGGTGGACCTGAGGTTAAATACCTTTTGTAAGGAGGAGTGTCTGGGAAGGAAAGCTTATTGGCTAAGCCCTCCAGGCCTTTAGGTAACTCATTAAAATGGAGATCTGTTTAGAGCCTATGTGACCACATGTCACTTCCTCTACAAGTGGAGGGGCTTGGAGCTTTGCTCTTATGTGACTGAGGAATCTATGGGGGTGAGGAGGTTGCAGCTAGTGACAAGGGCCTGGTGCCCAGAAACAGGAAAAGCCCCTTCAGGTTTCCAGGGCTTTGAGCCATAACTCAGTTGGGGACCAAGCTGCCTTTCATAGTCCCATATATATTGTTATCGTCTTTGTCAAAATAACTTAGCTATTAATATTTTTATTTCTAATTCAAAAGGAGAAAGGAAAATGGTATATAGAAAGTTCCTGTTTGAAATTGGAAAGACTAAGAAAATATGTTAGCATTAAAATAAAGGTAATTGAAGTCAATTTTGTTTTGAATATAAACTTTTGTCTTTGGTTTTGGTAAGTTGTTTTTTCAAGACAGAGTCTCACTATGTAGTTCTGGCTATCTTGGAGTCACTATGTAAACCAGACTGGCCTCAATTCCATAGAAATCTGCCTGCCTCTGATTTCCCCAGTGCTGAAATTAAAGAAATATGTAACCACACACAGCATGAATATAGATTTACTCCATCCTGACTACATTTCAAACAACTTACTAGCAAGTGTTGATAATAATAATATTTATTAATTGTACACTTCAGATACATTATATTAATAAAAACATCTTTAAATCTATCTTGTGAAGTACAACATTTCTATGTCCATTTGCCTGTATTTGACAATAATTGAAAGCTAGATAGAGTGAAGGTGACTTCTTTTAAGATGATACTAAATGTATGTATATTTGTGGTTACATTTCTTTTTCCATGTATGTATGTATATATGTATGTATGTATGTGTTTCTTTGTTTATTTACATTCAGTCCCATATCAGTTCCCCTTTGCAGAGTCTTTCTGCTCATGCTAATCCCCTTTTCCTCCGAGAGGGTTGGGACCCCCCTTGATATTCCCCAAGCCTGGCACATCAAATCTCTGCAAGATTAGGTATAGCCCCTCCCTCTGAAGCCAGACAAGGCAGCCCAATTGAAAAATGGATTGTACAGTCAGTCAGGCTATAGCTTTACGGAAAGCCCCTTTTACAGTTGTTGGGGGACCCACATGGAGACTGAACTGCATATCTGCTACATATGTGTTGGGAGCCTCGATCCAGCCCATGTATATATACTCTTTGGTTAGTGTTTCAGTCTCTGAGAGCTCACAGGTGTCCAGGTTAGTTGACTATACTGATGTTCCTGTGGAGTTCCTATGTCTTTCAGGGCCTTCAATCATTCTCCCACCTCCATCTAATGTTTGGTTGTGGGTTTCTGCATCTGTTTCAGTCAGCTGTTTTGTAGAGTCTCTCAGAGGACAGTTATGCAAGTCTCCTGTCTGCAAGCATAACAGAGTCATTAATAGTGTCACAGATTATTGCTTGTCCATGAGATGAATCTCAAGTAGGGCTGGTTATTGGTTGGCCATTCCGTCAGTCTCTGCTCCATCTTTGTCCCTGCAATTCTTTTAGAGAGGACAAATTTTAGGTTAAAAGTTTTACAGGTGGGTTGTGTCTTTATTCCCCCTCTAAGGTTCCTGCCTGAAAGTATGAGGTAGCCTCTTCCCATGTCCCCACTGTTAGGAATCTCAGCTAGGGTTACTGGCATCAACTCCTGGAAGCCTCATCCATCCCAGGTCTCTGGGACTTTCTGGATATTCCTGCCAAACCCACAGAGCTGGCAGCTACAGGTTTCCATTCATTTACCTGGCACTCTTGTCCTCTCTCCCATCTCTGTTCACATCTAATGCTGCACACTCTTTTCCTTTCCCCTTCCTTATCTTTCCTCTTTCCCCCCCCCCTCCCTTTTCTTCCTATGACTATTTTAGTTCCCCTTTTAAGTGATATTCAAGTATCCTCACTTGGGGTTTGTTTCTTTTTTAAGTTCTTTGGATCTATGGAGCATATCATGGATATCCTGCATTTTATGGTTAATATCCACATCCAGTTCCCCATCCCCCACTGCTACGTATTTCTATTCAATTTCCTATCCCTTCCAATACCTGACCCTGCCCCATTACCCCCACACTTCCTTCCAGGTTCCTTCTTCCTATGGCTAGTTTATTCCCTGTTCTATGTTGGATTGAAGCATCTACACTTTGATTTTCCTTATTTGTGAGCTCTATATGGTTTGTGGGTTATATTCTAGGTATTCTGAGCTCTTGGGCTAATATCCATTTATCAGTGAGTACATACAATGCATGTCCCTTTGGGTATGGCTTACCTCACTCAGGATGATATTTTCTAGTTCTATCTATTTGCCTGCAAATTTTTTTATAGTATTCCACTGAGTAAATGAATGACATTTCTGTATTTAGTTGTCAGTTGAGGGGCATCTGGTTTGTTCCCAATTTCTGGTTATTATAAATAAAGCTGCTAGGAACATAGTGGAACATGTGCTCTTGTGGTATGGTGGAGCATCTTTGGGGTATACGCACAGAAGTGGTATAGCCAGATCTTCAAATAAACTGTTCTTAATTTTCTGAGTAACTGCTAGATTCACTTCCAGAGTAGTTGTACCAGTTTGCAATACCACCAGCAATGGATGAGTGTTCCTTTTTCTCCATGTCCTTGCCAGCATGAGCTGTCACTTGACTTTGATCTCATCCATTCTGATTAGTGTAAAGTAAAATTTCAGGGTCGTTCTGATTTGTGTTTTCTTGAAGAATGAGAATATTCAACATGTTTAAGTGGTTTTTGGCCATTAGAGATTCCTCTGTTGAAAATTCTTTGTTTACCTTTGTACGTCATTTTTTAATTGGGGTATTTAGTTTGATGGAGTCTCTCTTCTTGAGTTCCTTATATATTTTGGGTATTATTCCTCTATCAGATGTAGGGTTACTGAAGATCTTTTCCCAATCTGTAGGCTGCTGTTTTGTCCTACTTACAGTATCCTTTGCTTTACAGAAACTCGTCAGTTTCATGAAGTCCCATTTATCAACTGTTGATAGTACCTTAGCCAGTGGAGATCTTTCCATTCTGTTCAGTTTCTTTCTTCAGAGACTTGAAGTTCTTGTTGTACATATCTTTCACTTGCTTGGATAGATAGAGTTACACAAAGATAATTTATATTATTTGTGACTATTGCAAAAGGGTCTCCACCCCCCATTTCTTTCTCAGCCTGTTTATCGTTTATATTAAAAAAGGAATACTAACTTCCTTGAGTTGTTTACGAGTTGTAGAAGTTACCTGGTAAAGATTTGTGGGTAAGCATATCATCTACAAATAGTGTTATCTTGATTTCTTCTTTTCCAATTTGTTTCCTCTTGATATCCACTGTTGTCTTATTGCTCTAATTAGAACTTTGAGTATTATATTGAATAGATGAGGAGGGAGCGAGCAAACTTTTCTTGTTCCTGATTTTAGTCTTATTGTTTCAAGTTTCCCTCAATTTAATTTGATATCAGATATTGGCTTACTTTATATTGCTTTTATTATGTTTAGTAATATACCTTGGATACTTGATCTTTCCTACACTTTTAATATAAAGGGTCATTGGATTTTGCCAAAGGTTTTTAACATATAATGAGATGATTATGTAAATTTTATTTTTGAAGTTTGATTTTATGGGGGATTATACTAATGGGTTTTTATTCAATGAACCATCCCTGCATTCCCTGGGATGAAGCCTACTTAATCATGGTGAATGATGTTTTTGATGTGTTTTTACATTCGGTTTGGAAAAATTATATTAGGTATTTTTCTTTTGATGTCTAGAAACAAAACTGGTCTGAGATACCTTTCTTTTTTGAGTCTTTATGTGTTCTAGGTATCAGAATGACTATGGCCTCATAGAATGAATTAAGGAGTGTTCCTTCTGTTTATATTTTGTGGAATAGTGTAAGGGGTGTTGGTATTAGATCTTCTTTGAAAGTCTGGTAGAATTCTGCACTAAAACAATGTGACTCTGGGCAGTTAACCATGCCTGGGTTGTTTTTAGTTGAGAGACATTTAATGAGTGCTTCTATCTTCTTAGGGGTTAAAGAACTTCAATTTTGAGAAGAAAAAAAAAAAATCATCCATTTCATTTAGATTTTCCAGGTTTCTAGAGTACAATCTCTTGAAGTAAGACCTAATGATTCTTTGAATTTCCTCAGTTTCTGTTGTTGTGTCTTACTCTTCATTTTCTGATTTTGATAATTTGGATACTGTCTCTGTGCCTTTTAGTAAGTTTGGCTAAGGGGTTCTCTATCTTGTTGATTTTCTCAAAGAACCAGCTATTTGTTTCATTGATTCTTTGTATTGTTTTCTTTTTTCAAATTTATTTATTTTAGTTCTGAGTTTGATTATTTCCTACCATTTACTCTTCCTGGATATGTTTGCATTTTTTGTTTTTACTTCTGTGGCTTTTGGGTATCCTTTTAAATTGCTAACATAAGAACTTTCCGATTTCTTTCTGAAGTCACTGAGTGCTATGTATTTTCCTGTTGGCACTACTTTCATAGTGTTCCATACAATTGTGTATTATGGGCCATCATTTTCATTGAATTCTAGGAAGTCTTTAATTTATTTATTTCTTCACTGACAGAGTGATCTTTGAATAAATAATCTTGTTTCCATGAACATGTAGGTTTTATATTGTTTGTTTGGAAGTCCAGCCTTAATCCATAGTGATCTGATAAAATGCAAGGGGTTATTTCAAACTTCTTGCATCTGTTAAGGCTTGCTTTGTGACCAATTGTATAGTTAGTTATAGAGAAGGTTCCATGACATGCTGAGAAGAAGTAATATCCTTTTGTTTTGGGGAATTGCCTTTGTCTGAAAGAACAGAACAAAAATGTAGAAGAGCCTGAGGAAAAGGAGACCCAGTGACAGGTCCAATTTAAAATCTATCTCAGGGGTAGGCCACAAAGCCTGAAACTGTTAGTGATGCTATAGTGTACTTACAAACATTGGTCCACCATGACTGTCCTCTGGAAGGCCCAACAAGCAGCTGAAAGTGTCAGATATAGATATTTACATCCAACCAATGGACAGAAGCTGCTGACCCCTGTGGTTGAAAAGCTGGAAAAGAGAAAAGCTGGAAGAAGCTGAGGAAGATGGTGACTCTGTAGGAAGACTAGCACTCTCAACTAACTTAGACCCCCAGAATCTCTGAGACACTGAGCCACTAACCAGGCATCATACAGTAGCTGATATGAGGCCCCCAGCACATATACAGGAAAGGACTCCCTCTTACTGGGTCTGGACCATGCACCTGACCCTCAAGAGACTTGGGGCCCCAGGAAGTGGGGACGTCTGGTGGGGTGGGGTAGGGAATGGGGATGGAGACATCCTCTTGGAGACAGGGGAGAAGGTATGGGAGATGTTGAAGAGTGGGAGGGTGGACTGGGAGGGGGATAAAGTCTGGACTGAAAGAAAAGATTAAAGAGTAATAAAAAACAAAAGCTCTATAGATATCTGTTAGATCCATTTGATTCATAACATCTGTTAATTTAATTGTTTCTGTTTTTAGTTTCTGTTTCAAGGATCTGTCCATTGGTGAGAGTGGGGTGTTGAATACCCTCACTATTATTCTGTGGGATTAAATTGATGACTTGACCTTCAGTAGAGTCTCTTTTATAAACTCTTCTATAAAATGCTCAAAGAACTAACAACAATAACAGATGAGAAAAAAATCACTATATTATTTACTATATATTATTACTAAGACTCTCAAATTATATTGAAAATCCACTTTAGAAAACAAGCTTTCAGCTGAAAATAAAGGGTATTAAGATAATACACCCCATCTGCATGGCAAACAATAACAACTTTAAAACAAAAACTGTTACAAAAACTTGACTACATCCTATAAAAACTCTAAATATTAGAAGTATATGGTGAAGATATATGGTATTAGATAAGGAAATTGATTTATGTAAGGTAATTAGATTCATAATTGATAAATTTTAATAAGGTAATGATCAAATATATAAAGCAAACATTTGTAAAATTATAAAGACACTTCTATAACATAATAACAGAGGATTATAAATTCCAACTATTCACAATTAAGGATGACATACAGAAAAAAAAAAACATAAATGAAGGTAGAGGCAAGGCAAAAAGCAGTATTAACCAAAAGCACATAAAGACAAAAAGCATTCCTCCAATAGCAGAATGTATGTTCTTTTTTTATCCAGGACACACCATAAGAAACATTAAAACTAAAATTTAAGATTTAGTCATCCTTGGGTAGGGGAGCAGGGGTGGGGGTGGGTATGGGGAACTTTCAGGATAGCATTTGAAATGTAAATGAAGAAAATATGAAATAAAAAAATTTTTTTAAAAATTTATTCATCTTGGTTATCATTTTCAACCAAATTGGAGTTAAAACAAAAGCTAATAATGGCAGAGGGAAAGCTTAACCACTCAAAACATGTGTGGACTAAATAGCATGTGTAATTCAGTCGGTCCAAATAGAATCAGAAAGGAAAATTACAACTGTCTTAACAACAAATAAAATCAACCAATACCAGAATGATGGACTAGAGAAAAGCCACACTAAGGGTGAAATACAGGGCTAGTGGCTGATGGTAAGGATTAAGAAAGATAAGCAGTCAATGTGTTAAAGAACCAAAACTAAAGAAACAAACTTACAACAAAACTAACAAAAATTTAATGGAAGGGAAAAGTAAATATCAGAGTAAAGATAAATTAATTATAGGCTACAAAATCAATAGTAAAAAATCAGTGAGTACTTTTTGAAAATACCAAATCAATTAATAAAATATTAGCCAGCCTAAGAAGGAGAAGCAGGCATAATTAATAAAAACAAAATCACTGGTTAAAGACAAGACATTATACCCAGGGTTATAGAAATAAGACAAATCAATGCTTTCATGAGTAATTGTACTGTGAAGAACGTATCAAAATTGAAAAACACTTAAGAGAAGCATTTTGTACCCTGAAAGTTACATGCAGAACAATAGTCCAGAAAAATAAATAAGGTATTCTTGTTAGGGCATTAACTTCATAATAAGAAGAAAATAAGTATATGAAGCAAAACTTATATGTAGAAAATGGTAGGATTAAGATTATTAACAAAAGGAAAACCAAACAGTAAGATTAATGAATGAATTTTTAAAATGGAAAACAAATATGCAGAGCTGTGAAGAGTTTCCCCAATTATACAGGGCTTTCCTTTACTGTTGTTTCTTTTGCTATTAATATTAAGTGGGAAATAAATCAGCTGTGTCTGTTTGTACTAAAAATGAACAATTTGTAAAGAACATAATTTAAAGTTTCACCCGCCTAAAAGAAGTCCAACACATGTAAGAATACATTTATGCGATGAGGTGAGAAAAAAAAAAAACTTCAAACTATAAATCACTAATGAAAGAAACTAACACAAAGTTAAATCAATGAAAATCTCATAGTATTCACAGGTAGGAAGACTTGATAACAAGTTTATGTTTCTGGCCGAAGTGATCTACATGTTTAGTGCTATATCAAGGGTTTAATAAAGATATTTTCATTGTAGTGCAAAATATCCTAAAATGCATATGGAACCACAAAGGACTCTGAATTAGGAAAGTTATTTTAAGAACAATCTCATCTGATCAAAACAAAGTACTTGATTATAATGTATTAAAAACACAGGTAAGAATTTATGAAAATGGTTCTAGTGAGTGAGAAAATGACTCCAAGAACAAAAAGGAAGGATTCCATCACTCTGCACAGCAAAAACAAAAATAAACATACAAAAAAACAGTAAAGAAAAGCCCTGTAGAATTGGAGGAAGACACTCCAGCTCTATATCTTCTAGGAAATTGCTGCCTAGAATATACAAAGAGCGAAAGAAAGAAAGAAAGAAAGAAAGAAAGAAAGAAAGAAAGAAAGAAAGAAAGAAAGAAAGAAAGAAAGAAAGAAAGAAAGGAAAAGAAAAAAGAAAGAAGGGAAGAAACAAATAAGGAAGGAATGAAGGAGGAAGGGAGGGAGGGAGGGAGAAAGAGAGGGAGGGAAGGAGGGAGAGAAAGATTAGACACCAAAGACATCATCCAATCAATAACAGAAAAAGAGTTGGACAGTTCTCATACAAAGAAGTGTAAAGAGCTAAGTATGTTAAAAAATGTTCAATATCTTCAGCCACTGGGGAAATGTAAATCACAACAGCATTGAGATTTTATCTACTTCAATCAAATGGCTATCAGCAAGAGGGTTTAAGCAAAGTCTGAAGAAGGTTTGAAGAAAAGGAGGCCAGTAAGGCTCTGCTGATGCATGTGCAGAACAGTAGAAAGGCACTATCTATCTTACTACAGATTCCCCTACAGAACCAAAAACAAATGACTACTCTGTCCAACCAGATAACTCCTAGACACATACATGGTTAAAGTCGGACAATATATCACAAATGTCCTTCTACTTCCTTGTTCTATTTGCACGGGCACAGAGTCACACATATGCTGTTGTTGTTGATGATGATGATAAAATTTCACATAAATAAATTGGTAAACATAGTATGGGTAGCTTATATTTGTGAAGGGAGGACTCAGAAGACTTAAACAAGATTGCCTAAGTTTGAGGTCAGGGTTATCAAGCAAGACTGTTAAAAAATAGAATGGATTTTGGGGAGATAGCTCAATCATTAATGATTCTGCAGAAGAAGGCTAAGTATCTCAGTTTGGATATCCCTGCATGGATATAAAGACCAGTATGCTTGTGAATTCTAGTTATGAGGAAATGCAAATGGGCAGATCTCAAGAGCTCGCTGTCCAAGAATCTACCCATGAATGAGTTGTGGCTTCAGTAAAAAGCCTGGGTATATGAGCAATAATGAAAAGAATAGAAAAGGATACTCCATATTAAACTCTGTCCACCACATATACATACACCTTCATTAAACACAGACCATACACACACACAGAGTGTGAGAAAATAGATGCCATTGCAGGTCATCCTAGCAAGTGAAATAAACCAGTCTCAGAAAACAAATGTCACAAGATTTCTTCATATTCTGAATCTGAATTATATATCTATATATTGGATATATATATATATATATATATATATATATATATATATATATATATTATGGTTTGATTTTAGAAAAAAGGGACCTGTGCTCAATGCAGGTGAACCAACAAAAGGGTAAAAGGTAACAGTTTGATGGTTCCTTAGAAAATTGGACATAGTTCTACCGGAATCCAGCAATACCACTCAGAAGATGTTTCAATTTGTAATAAGGACACATGCTCCACTATGTTCATGGAAGCCTTATTTATAATATCAAGAAGCTGGAAAAAACCCAGATGGCCCTCAACAGAGGAATGGATACAGAAAATGTGGTACATTTACACAATGGAGTATTACTCAGCTATTAAAAACAATAAATTCATGAAATTTTTAGACAAATGGATGGATCTGGAGGATATTAGCCTAAGTGAGGTAACCCAATCATAAAAGAACACAAACGCACTCACTGATAAGTGGATTCTAGCTCAGAATACCCAAGATACAATTTGCAAAACACATGAAACTCAAGAAGAAAGAAAACCAAAGTGTGGATACTTCGTTCCTTCTTAGAAGGGGGAACAGAATACCCATGGAAGGATTTACAGAGACAAAGTTTGAAGCAGAGACTGAAGGAATGACCATCCAAAAACTGCCCCACTTGGGGAGTCATCCCATACACCATCCCAACTACCAAACCCAGACACTATTACAGATCCCAACAAGAACTTGCTGACAGGAGCCTGATATAACTGTCTCCTGAGAGGCTCTGCCGGTGCCTGACTAATACCGAAGTGGGTGCTCACACTCATCCATTAGATGGAGCACAGGATCCCTAATGAAGGAGCTAGAGAAAGTACCAAAGGAGCTGAAGGGGTTTGCATTTCTCTAGGAAGAACAAGAATATGAACCGTAACCCCAGCGCTCCCTAGGACTACACCACCAATCAAAGAAAACACACAGAGGGACTCGTGGCTCTAGTTCCATATGTAGCTGAAGATAGCCTAGTTGGTCATCAATGGGAAGAGAGGCCCTTGGTTCTGTGAAGGTTCTATGCCCCAGTATAGGGCAATGCCTGGGCCAGGAAGTGGGAGTGGGTGGGTTGGGAAGCAGGGGGAGGGGGAAGAGAATAGAGGATTTTTGGAGAGGAAACTAGGAAAGGGAATAACATTTGAAATGTAAATAAAGAATATATCTAATAAAAGAAATGTAATATAAAAAAAGAATATGAAAGCAATTATAAGGGATGTTAAATGTGTCTAATGAAGTAGATGTGTTGAAATTATAGTGAATCCTTTGGCTTTAATGTTAATCACAATACACATTAAAATGTAAAATATAAGTGTTAATTTTAAAATTAAATAATTTAATATAAAAATACAATTCAATATAATTTATATAATAAAAATAATTGAAAACTAAAAATATACTAAAGCAGTAATATAGACTAAAATAATATAGATGAAAAAAGCAGTAAAATAGTTTAAAAATTAGTAAAGGAAAAGGATGAAATTCAGGGGGAGGGATAAATGAGCAATAGCAGTACTATGCTAAGGTGGATAAGAGCATAAACATGCTATCAACAGTGAACATCTGTACTAAGAGAAACATCATGGCTTCAAAAATAGCTACTATAACTCTCTAGGTGTTTATTAAGATGTAGAGTTTGCAACCAGGCAAATGGTTGCTTGGTTCCAGTAATGTTGATGCTTTTATTTTAAGTTTATTACAATAGACTTATTTTTATTTTTGAAAATATAATATGTATGGAGTGATGTTACAGAAAAGAGAACCCAGACTGAATTGTGTATTATAGATCAACAATGATAGACAAAGGGTCAAGAATATGGAATGAGCAATAAATGCTGGAGGGAAAATGGGCAGCATTCTTCCAAACCATGGAATTGATGTTAACACCATAAAGTAAAACATCTCAAAAGAGGGTTCTAGACTTCAAAATAAGAGCAGAAAAAAACAAAGTCCTAGAGGAAAACCTTTATAAAGTTTACAATGACATATAAGGCAGGAAGAGAAAAATAAAATCTAAGTTAAATGGCACAAACAAGACAAGATAAAACAGAAATCTTTGCAAAATGAAAAGACAAATTAATGGAAACATTTACTATAAAATGCATATGTAATTGGTAATAATTACTATTCAAAATATATAATACTTTATATTACTATCAAATACAGTTATACTAAACCTACATATAACAAAAAATGGAGAAACTACATTTTAGTCAAGTAATAAATGGTCAAAATATTTGTGGAAAAAAATCAACATTACTAGCCATCCAAGAAATAAAAATCGGAAATGTAATCCTGAGTGTGATGGCATTTAAATCTGTTATAATGGCCAATACCTGACCTCTCTCCCCTACTGTCCAAAAAATTAAAGGAAGGAAGTAAATGAAGTAGAGTAGTTGAAGGGAAAGGGAGAGAGGAAAAAAGGAAGAGAGGGAGGAACCGAACAGAAGGAGAGTGGAAGGAAGACTATAAGATGTGTTGAATACTACATGAAGTGCAGAGAATTTTGTATGCCAATGATGATGTAAATATAATAGCTGCTGTGGAACACAGTACAAAAGTTTCTTGGTACAACCATGCTATCTAGAATGACCACATGTGGATATTTATCTAAAATAACTGCATACAGAATCTAAAATAATGTCAAAGTTCCATATTCATAATTTACAGCAACATTATTTACAGTTACTAAATGTTGTATAACAAGACTTTAAATATCCATTGATGAAAGGTTGAATACAGAAACTTTCTGTGGGTAGAATTTACTGGTCAAATGTATGCCTAGCTTGTGTGAGACACTAGGATCAATGCTCAATCTCTCCCTCTCTCTCTCTCTCTCTCTCTCTCTCTCTCTCTCTCTCTCTCTCTCTCTCTCACACACACACACAGTCACACTCACACACCACACACGCATGCACAGAAATATATATTTTCTTCCTCTTCCCACCACCCCTCTTTTACCTTATCCAACTCCTTTATTTTTTAACCCAGGAACGGTGGCTTATTCATGTAATCTCAGCATTAGAGTTGTGCGGGCATGAGTCCTGCTACTGCTATGAGCTCAAGGTACACAGATACAGGCAATATTAGACAATGGTATGAAACCCTATCTTTAAAAGAAAAAAATCGATAAAAATTAATGGCAGTGGAATTTTATTTAGCTTATAATGGAACAAACAGCTCATTATGATATAGAATGAATTGACCTTTAATATATGACTCTAAGAAAACAACCTAGTCACGGAAGGACAAATATTTAAATGTCTTCTACTTAAAATAATACTTAGTGGCCAATGAATGGCATTGGTAGGAGAAGAGAAGTGCTTGATATCTAGTAGGATTGCTGTTGTAAGCCTGGAGTAGGAAATGATCTGGAGAGGTATTATAGAATGGCCATGTGTTTAACAATGTACTTAATACTTAACAATTGTGAAGGAGGAAGATCGTTTTATGTGTTTTCTTACCAGCAAAGTAACCATTAAATTGAAATGCAGCAAAAAAATTAAAAAGAGGAGTGTCGGCCACCCCTGCCATCTTTCTTCTGAACCCCAGTGGAGGTCACTCCAGAGTAATCTCCACGCCGCAGGTTCTAGGGATCACCTCGAGATCACCAGTGAGTTGAATGCAATATCATCTCCAGAGAATCGCAGGGTCTTGTGCCAGCAAGAACAGGGAAAAAGGAACCCTGCCTGACCAGAGGCTGGGTTCCAGTCCAGTTGGGGACCATCCCTGCCATCTTCCTTCTGAACTCCAGCAGAGGCCACTGAGCAATCCAGAGTACTCTCCACTCACAGATCCTCTGGATCACCTCTGAATCACGGGAGACAGAGCAGAGACCCAGACCCCTGAGTACCTTCATTTCCAGAGGAGAGTCAGCCTACAGGGAGGACTCTGACCCCAGGACTCTGAGGATGGATAAGAGCTCCAGACTTCTGGACACTTGCCCTGCAAGAGGAGAGCTTGCCTGCAGAGAGTGATCTGATCACTGGGACTCAGGTGAGAGTTAGACTCCCAGGAGTGCTGACAGAGGCTAACAGAATCACAGGAAGATCAAGCTCCAGCCAGAGACAGCATGAACACTAAAACCAGAGATTTCCAGATGGCAAAAGGCAAACTTAAGAATCTTACTAACAGAAACCAAGAAAACTCAGCATCATCAGAACCCAATGCACCTAACACAGCGGGTCATGGATACCACAACACACCCAAAAAGCAAGACTCGGATTTAAAATCATAACTTATGATGGTGGTAGAAGATTTTATTAGGGGCATTAATAACTCACTTAAAGAAATACAACAGAACTAAAAAGGTAGAAGCCCTTGAAGAGGAAGCACAAAAGTCCACCAAGGAATTAAAGGAGAAACTGCTAAACAGGTAGAAGTCCTTAAAGAACTACAGGCAAACACTGCTAAACAGGTAGAAGAAACACAAAAATCCCTTAAAGAATTACAGGAAAACACAACCAAACAGGGGA
>NC_034593.1:64569828-64591289 GCF_900095145.1 Mus pahari
GATGTGGAGAAAGAGGAACACTCCTCCATTGCTGGTGGAGTGTTCCTCTTTCTTGCAAGCTTGTACAACCACTCTGGAAATCAGTCTGGTGGTTTCCCAGAAAACTGGACATAGTACTACTGGCAGATTCAGCAATATCTCTCCTGGGCATATTACCAGAAGTTCCAACTGGTAATAAGGACACATGCTCCACTATGTTCATAGCAGCCCTATTTATAATAGCCAGAAGTTGGAAAAAACCCAGATGTCCCTCAACAGAGGAATAGATACAGAAAATGTGGTGCATTTACACAATGGAGTACTACTCAGCTATTAAAACCAATGAATTTATGAAATTCTTAAGCCAATGGGTGTATCTGAAGGATATCTACTGAGTGAGGTAACACAATCATAAAAGAAGTCACTTGATATGCACTCACTGATAAATGGATATTAGCCCAGAAACTTAGACTACCCAAGATACAATTTCCAAATCACAAGAAAATCAAGAAGGAAGACCAACACGTGGATACTTCTTTCCTCCCTAAAATAGGGAATATAAAATACCTGTGGAATGAGTTGCAGAGACAAAGATTGAAGCTAAGATGAAAGGATGGACTTTCCAGAGACTGCCCCACCCGGGGGTCCATCCCATAATCAGCCACCAAATGCAAACACTATTGCATATGCCAGCAAGAATTTGTTGAACGGACCCTGATATAGCTGTAGCCTGTGAGGCTATGCTAGTGCCTTGCAAATATAGAAGTAGATGCTCACAGTCATCTATTGGATGGAAGACAGGGCCCCCAATGGAGTAGATAGAGAAATTACCCAAGGAGCTGAAGGAGTGTGCAACCCTATAGGTGGAACAACAATATGTACTAATCAGTACCCCCAGAGCTCGTTTCTCTCACTGCATATGTAGCAGAAGATGGCCTAGTCGGTCATCATTGGGAAGAGAGGCCCCTTCATCTTACAAACTTTATATGCCCCATACAGAGGAACACCAGGGCCAATAAGTGAGAGTGAGTGGGTTGGGGAGCAGGGCAGGGGGAAGATATAGGGTATAGTAGCATTTGAAATGTAAATGAAGAAAATATCTAATAAAATAGTTAAAAAATAAAAATAAAATCAACTGAGAAAAGAAGAGGCGTGTCTGCTAGCCACTGCTTTTTTATTTAATCTAATATCAAAACGGGACTTAAAATCTTCTTTCTATCACCCTCAGATCACTGGGAGCAAAACACAGCATGCTATACATCAACTAAATTAATAGTTCATTAACCTAATGGAGAAACTGGGCTAGAGAGTAACCAATCTAGCTTGCTTTGGTAACAAGTTCAAATTTCTAATAAGAAAAAAAGTAAATGAATAACTAAATACTACTCTTTTAAATAAAAACATTAAATTTTTAAAAAATTGTTCAATTTCAAAACTCACTAAACAGTATCTATTAAAAATGGTACTGCATTCTCTAGTAAACTGGAAGTAGAATGGGACATTCGTATTTTGTTTAGTGTCATTTTGTGACTAAAATAATATGGTACAATGTAACTTATATAACAATAATCCTATGCTATTAATAACTTGACATACCTGTAAATGGGAAAATGGTCTTGTCTATGTCCCTTTATATGTCCTGGGGCATTATTGTAAAATAGAAAGAACGAGGGCTTTGTTGCTATACCTACCTGGCACATCCTGGTTAAATCTGACTCAGTTACTACTAACCATTCCGTTTGTTAAGTATAGAAGGTTACCTTGAGATTACTTTAAAGCTTACTGTTGCAGACATCTGGGAAATATTACCTGCAGACAGGAATGAAGCAAACAGCCATGAGAATGTTATCTAAATCTGGCTCCTTGACAATCACAGTTTAAATGTCCCTAGACATTAAGACTGTACTCAATTGATTTTTAGTAAATGGAGAACTGTTTTGCCTTATATCAGCACAGTACCGGACTCTGGACATACAGACATACAGAAACTACTTGATAGTACTGATCTTGGCATTGTTGTGACTGCTTTACATTCTCCTGTTTTGGGTTTTTTGTTTGTTTGTTTGTTTGCTTGCTTTTTCACTTCTCCCCAACTATATGGGAAGGCATCCCATATAGTTGCTCAGGCATGCTAAGCAAGCACTCTCCTACTGGACTCCAAACCCCACCCTCTGAACCCTTTATGGAATTCAGTTGGACCTTTCTCTTAATAGCTGCATAATGAAAGTTCTAACTATGTCCCTAATGCGTTTCCTCATTTCAGCTAACGAATATCACAGCTGCACTTTACTATCTTGCAAGAGTTCATCTTACAATGAAATAGAATCTCCTGCTTAAGGATCCAGTATTCCCCAGTGCAGTTAGAAGGCCTATAATCATCAGCTATTATTTTCACTTAGTACTTCCTCTTGAAAGTTAATCAGGTAAAATTAGATTTTGCTTAAAGCTAAATTCTTCTGCTTAATTCAGAAGGGACCTTAGAGCTATGAATCTTTGATTGGACATAATCTCTTATTATTCGTCTACTGTTACTAGAAAGGAACTGAATTAAATTTCTGTAAATAATATTCTATACCTTAAATCTTATTCTCAAAGGCAAATTCCATCATGACTACACATTGCCTTTGTAAGGGCTTCCAAATTTAGCTGTATAATTTCCATCAATATTAGCTATTAAGGAATCTTACTTCCCTATAAATTAATTCAAGTTTTATGCCTCAAAGGAACAACTATATGAACTACATTTTAATTGTACAATACCATTGATCTTTTACGATACCTCATAGGCATTTTAAAATTTACTGTAGGGAAAGTTGGTTGAGATTCTAGTATTTTAATTTGTATTACTATATGACTATAAATGTATGTGAATCTGAATCATTTAAACACTTAACATTTGTGAATATAACAGAGCATCTGTAGTAAATGTTTGAAGTCGTTTATTAAATGTTTAAAGTAAAAATTAACTACTTGAAACCTGGTACTGGTAGCTTATACTTTTCATCCCAACACTAGAAGGCAGAGGCAGTCAGATCTCTGATTTGGAGAACAGATTGGTCTACAGAGTGAGTTCCATGATATCCAGGGCTACAAACAGAAACACTGTTTTGAAAAACAAAACAAGGCAAGCAAACAAACTAAATAAACTAATTTAATTTGTCCCTATTCCTTACCATTGTTTAAAATCTATTTAATAACAAATGACTTGTATTTCCAACATTTTAAGAATACATTGAAATGAATAAATTTGTTTACATTAAAGTATATCTCATTCCATACACTTCCTTATTGATTCAGTGTGGAAAATTTTAGAGAAAATCAGATTGTTGAGTTTCTAATCTGAAGGATATCTAAAAATACATTCCCTAAACCCAAGACTCAAGAAATATCATGGAAAGGGGGGCAGAAGGACAGAGAGAACCTCAGGATAAGAAGTGGCTGTGGAAGAGTGACTTCTGAATGTGACAGAGATGTGGTAACCATGAACGTTCAGCTATAGTGGGTTTCCTGTGACAGACCTACACAAGAACAATTTATTCAACATTCTAGCATAGACAAGGTAAGGTTCACAAGAAACCACACACTTACTCACGCATGTACACACACACACACAGAGAGAGACACACACACACAGACACACACACACACACACACCTAGTTGAAAAATTTAAGGTACCTGTCAGCTGCTGAGGAAGATAGTCAATTTTCCTTAAGTAATGAGTCCTTGGCAGACTTCCTATATCTCAGTGATCAGCCAATGTACACATGGATAACACAAACTAGAGTCACTTCTAGTGGAGCCTAAAGAACAGAAGAAAAATTATTACCATCCCTGGTTGAATTAGGGAGTTTGCATTCAATCAAATGTATTTTAATAATAAAGGCTGGACTTAAGTGATATGAAATACCATTACTAAAATTTAATGGAGACAACTCTGCCTGAATCCCCAGAGAGCTGTTGGCACTAGAGACAAAAGATGGTCCTTACCACTCTAATCATCTGGCTGCCAAGTACTCCCAAAGCACATTTAACATCAATGATGTGCCCCCTGTGCACCACACTCCATATTCTGGCCTACAACTCTGCCTGAATTCCCAGAGTCCACTCTGGCACTAGAGACCACAGATCATGCTGGGACTAGGGAACCCAGAGGCAAGGAAGGTTAGGACCCCAAAACCTCAGAGTCCTCATAAGCCACAAATACCCCTGAAGACATACCCAACTAGTCTGGAAGACTTGCTAGTCACCAGAACCTCAGCCACTAAAGTCAAAAGATAGAGAGGAAACAAACATAAACCCAGGGTAATAAAATCTCAAAAAAACATGTTCTGTTGCGGGAAATATTAAAAATGACCAGCAGGCTTCCTGTGCTTCTGCCAATAACTCTCTGTCTCGTGCTGTCCCACTGGGTTACTCTCTAGCTATCCCCCGCAGTGACTGATCTATCCCTGTGTTGCCAGATCTGGTTCGCTTGTCCCTGTAGTCGCCACTTCTTTCTCATCCCCTGTAGTCAGCAGTCCCACATTCCAGTAACTAAGTAAATCAAAACTCTTGAAGCTTATAATTAACCAGTCAGATTTTTGTATCAATAAATTCTCAATACAATATTAGAACCAATTGATAATGATAAAAGCTGCCCACCTAGATTACACAAATTATCCCAGTTATTCTAACTTTTATGATATCATAACTACCTGTGGTTATTTAAGGCCACGCTGGTTCAGTGTCTTCTTCCTGCCCATCAAACTCCATCTTGGTCTTCTTCCTCTCTCCTGAGATGTTCTCTGTCTCTACAACTCTTAGTTCCACCTCCCTTCTCTCTGCCCAATCACAGGCCTCCTGCTACACTAGTATTTTAATGCAAATGGACAAGGAAAATCCTGTCATAACCTCCAACAAAGAAAAACTCAGAAATCAGCATCTACACCTATAATAACCACAAAACCCAGATCGATAAAGGCTAGGGTAAGACCATAAATAACAAGAGCAATGGTAACATGGCAGAGCGCAGCTATCCTACTACAGCAAACCCTGGATATCCTAACATGGCTGAAACACAGGAAAATGGCCACAGATTCAATATTATAAAGGTGATATTGGTCTTTAAAAAGGAAATGAATAAATCCTTTAAAGTAATACAGGAAAATACAATCAAACTGGTGAAGGAAATAAATAAAATTGTCCAAGACCTGGAAATAGAAATAGAAGCAATAAAGAAAACACAAACTTAGAGAATCATGGAAATGAAAACCTAAGTAAGAGAACAGGAGGAGCTATAGAAGCAAGCATTCCCAACAAAACATATGAGATGGAAGAGAGAATCTCAGACATGTAGTGAGATAAAATGATACATTGGTCATAGGAAATGTTAAATCTAAAAATTCTGTCACAAAAACCCAGTAATTTTAGAACACCATAAAAAGACTAAACCTAAGGGGGGGAAAAAAAATGGGAATAGAAGAAAGAGAAGATTCACAGCTCAAAGACCTAGAAAATATTTTCAACAAAACCAGATGAAAATGTTTCTAATCTTATGAAAAATATGCCTATAAACATACAAGAAGCTTACAGAAAAATTAATAGACTAGACTAAAAAAGAAAATTCTCCTGCCACATAGTAATGAAAACAATAAACGTACATAATAAAGAAAGACTATTAAAAAGCTGCAAGAGAAAAAAGAATAAGCAACATATAAAGGTAGACCTATTGGGATTAAACCCAACTTCTCAACAGAGACTCTAAAAGCCAAAGGGGCTGGGAAGATGTCTTACAGTCTCTAAGAGACTATAGATGCCAGCGCAGGCTGTTATACCCAGGAAAACCTTCAGCCATCATGAATAAAGAAACCAAGATATTTCAAAATAGAACTGAATTAAAACAACACATATCTACAAATGCAGCCCCCCAGATGAAACTAGAGAATGCCAACCCAAGGATATTAGCTATACCAAAGGAAACAGAGAAAATAAATAATCTCACATCAGCAAAAGCAAAAGAAGCAAAACACACACACACACTCACACACACACACACACAACCAACATTAAAATGACAGGAATTAACAAGCCTTGGTCATTAATATCTCTAAAAACCAATCAACTCAATTTACCAACAAAAAATACAGACTATCAGAACAGGTGGGAAAATACAATCCTTCATTCTGCTGCATGAAAGAAACACAATTCAACACCAAAGACAGACATTACCTCAGAGCAAAGAACTCAAAAAAGATTTTTCTAGAAAACCAACTTGAGAAACAACCTGGAGTTCCCATTCTACTATATATTAAAACAGACTTCCAACAAAAATTAATCAAAATATTTGGAGCAGGACATTTTATACTAATCAGAGGAAAAATCTCCAAAGATGGTCTTTCAATTCCAAATATCTATACCCCAATGCAAAGGCACCCACATTTGGAAAAAAAATTACTAAAAATGAAATCACACATTGAACTCCGGACACTTGAAGACTTCAGAATCACATTCTCAACAATAGACAGGTCATCTGCACAGAAACTAAACAGAGAAACAATGGAACTAACAGGCTTATGACTCAAGTGACTCTAACAGATGTCTACAGAACATTTCACCCAAACACCAAAGAATACATACTTTTCTCAGAATCTCCCAGAACTTTCTCTAAAATGGACTATATACTTGGTTATAAAGCAAGTCTCAACAGATACAAGAAAACTTTAATAACACCTTTATTCTATGAGACTGAGACTGCCATGGATTAAAGCTGGACTTCAACAGCAACAGAAAAATCAGAAAGCCCACCTGCTCATGGGAATTTTAAATCTCTCTATTTAATGACTACTGGGTCAAGAAACATAAAGGTAGAAATTAAAGATTTTCTAGAATTCAAAACTGAATTCAATGTACATCATGCCCAATCTTATGGGACACAATGAAAGCAGTACTAAGAGGAAAGTTAATAACACTAAGTGTCTTCATATAGATATCAGATCACATACTATAAACTTAACAGCACATCTGAAATGTCTAGCAAAAAAAGAAGCAAACACACCCATCACAATAAGAGAGAAAATAATCAAACTCGGGAACAA
The DNA here is from genome assembly GCF_900095145.1 of Mus pahari. Classification (NCBI taxonomy): domain Eukaryota; kingdom Metazoa; phylum Chordata; class Mammalia; order Rodentia; family Muridae; genus Mus; species Mus pahari. The sequence continues at coordinate 64,576,882 of NC_034593.1, forward strand.
AATCAATAAATTAGAAAAAAAGAGAAAATCAAAGTACCCATACAAGTAGGTGCTCTGAGAAAATCAACAAGTTAAAAACTTAGTAAAGCTAAGTAAAAGGCAGAGACAATATCCAAATTAACAAAAGCAGAAAAGCATGACATAACAACAAGCATTAGAAAATCCAAAGAATCATTAGGCCATTGCATCAATGTGCATTAATAAATGGGACCTCATGAAACTGAAAAGCTTGTGTAAGTCAAAGGACACCATCAAAGGAACAAAATGACAGCCTCTAGAATGAGAAAAGATTTTCCCCAACTCCACATCTGACAGAGGGTTGACATCCAAAGTATATAAAGAACTCAAGGAACTAGATAGCATCAAACCAAATAACCCAATTTAAAAATGTGATACTGAGCTAAAGAGAGAATTGTCAGCAGAAGCATCTCTAAAAGCTGGAAAGCATTTCAACAAACTTTCAGCATCTTCTGTTACTCAAATAACAACAGCTCATGTTGGTGAGGATGTAAAGCAGGGGAACACTCCTGCATTGCTGGTTGGAGTGCAATTGTACAACCACTTTGCAAATCACTTTGGAGGTTTCTCAAAAAATTGCGAATAGATCCACCTCAAATGCTATTCATAAAGCCAGGATAAACATGATACAATGCAAAGAACCAAGGAAGCTAAGTAGCAAAGATTGCTCATCTGGGACATTTGAATCTCACTAAGAATGTGAAATAGATTAAACATTGTGGGTAGATCAAGAAGGAACTGCTTAAGGGACAGTGTGAAGATGAGAACGGGAGGGATGAAGTGTGGAGAGGATGGAGGGACATAGTACAGGGAGAGACAACTAGATTGGTTTAGGCACATCTGGGGCAAGCTAGAAACCTAGGATATTAGAATGTCCCAGGAAACTATGAAGGTGATTCTAGCTTAGATTCCTAGGAACAAAGCATATAAAACCTGAACCAGACATTTCCTGTAACCAGGCAAGTATTCAAATGAAGCAACTGGGACACCAAATCAACCAGAAATCCTTAGACCCAAAATTAGCCTTGCTTGTAAGATGTGTACAGGTAAAAAAATGGTGGAAAATTTGAAAGACTGGCTAACCAATGTGGAAGAGTGGATGAGAAGAGAGGGAGGTGAGAAGGAGGGACTGGGAGAAAAAGGAGGGAAAGATGCAATCAGAATCTAAAATAAATAATTTAATCAGTACAAAAAAGTTTAATTTGTTTAATATCTAAAAATAACTAAAAATTAATGGTATATTAAAAAGAAAACACTGGAACTTGATAACCACAGAACTGAATTTACAGTAGCTGAAATTCTTAAATCTATTTTTCTCATGTTATATCATTTTTAATTTCTTGTAGCCTACTGTTTTTCTAAAATGATGGATCCTTATTTTTTTCTTTATTTTATTATTTTTTTGCTCATTAGGTCTTTTTAAAGACAGTCTCTATCTACCTTGGAAGTTAATATAAAGATCAGACTGGCTTTTACTCAAGATCTGTTGCCTTTGCTTTTTTTAATGGTAGTATTAAGCTCTTGTATGACAGACAGCAAATACTACTAACTATTGGTTGGGCAGCGGATTGTACGTTATAAAGTGGCAATTAAGTCTAGCCATGTTTTCTAGTAACAACCAAAAATGTCTGCAGATATTATGTTATATGAATCTAAAAAGGACTAACTTACTCATGAAATTTGCAGGCAAATGGATGGAACTAGAAAATATCATCCTGTGTGAGTTAATTCAGTCACAAAAGAACACTCATGGAATGTAATCATTAATAAGTGGATATTAGGCAAAAAGCTCAGAAAACCCACAATACAACTCACAGACCATATGAAGCTCAAGAAGAAGGAAGGCCAAAGTGTGGAGCCTCAGTCCTTCTTAGAAGGCAGAACAAAATAATCATGGCAGGGAAAAGATTGGAAGGACTTAGGAGGAAGCCACAAGAATGTCCCAGCTTTCAGGAAAGCAAGAGGTTTCCAGGACCCAATGGGGCTAACATTAGCTGAAATACCCAACGAGGCGAGAGAGAACCTGTAGAGAGAGAAATTAGGCAAGCCTCCTGGTTGAGGGTTGGGACCACTCACTCATCTCCAAAATTTTAACCCAGAATTGTTCCTATCTAAAGGATATATGGAGACAAAGAGTGAAGCAGACACTGAGGGAAAGGCCATCCAGAGACTGCACCACCTGGGGTCCCTCCTTCACGCAGACACCAAACCCAGACACTATTGCTGATGCCAAGAAGTGTTTGCGGACAGGAGGCTGTCTCCTGAGAGACTCTGCTAGAGCTTGAGCAATACAGTTGCAGATGCTTGCAGCCAACCATTGGACTGAGCATGGGGATCCCAAGGGAGGAATTGGGACAAGGACTGGAGGAGCTGAAGGGGTTTGCAACCCCATAGGAAGAACAACCAACCAACCAGACTCCTCAGAGCTCCCAGGGACTAAATCAACCAAAGATGACCCATGGCTCCAGCTTGATATGTAGCAGAGAATAGCCTTATTTGGCTCAATGGGAGGGGAGGCCCTTAGTCCTATGAAAGTTTGAAGTAGGTCCTATGCAGGAAAATGCCAGGGCAATGAGGTGGGAGTGTGTAGGTGCATGGGGGAGCACCCTCATAGAAGCAAGGTGAGGAGGGAAAGGATAGGGGGTTTGAGGAGGGTAAGCAGGAAAGGGGGTAACAGTTTAAATGTAAATAAATAAAATATCCAATAAAAAATTAAAAAATAAAAATAAAATAAAGGATTTCTTATCAAATGTGTTGCCTAATATGCCACAGAATTTCAAATATTTTGTGTGAGTGTTTCGTTTTTACATAATTATATGCATCACAAGCATGCCTCATACATTCAGAGGAGAGGGCAATGGATCCACTACAATTGTAGTTATAGATGGTTATAATCCACACTGTGAGTATTGGGAGTGGAATCCAGGTTCATGGTAAGAGCAAAAATCTTCTTAACTATTGAGAACTCTGGACTTATATATAATATATAGGTGGGGTCAGATCAATGAAAGAGGTATAATCTCTTAGCAGGATGTACAAGAGTGTTGGCTGAGCAGGCGAACAAAAGCAATTCACTAAGCAGGGTTTATCATGATCTCAGTTTCATTTCCTGGCTCCTGATTACAGTGTTGAACTGATTAGAGTTTTGCCCTATCTTGGTGATATATTATAATTGTAAACCCAATAAAAACCTTTAATTTCAAAGTTGCTTATAATAAATGCTATATTTCATCAAAATACCATAACTAAAACAGCATGATTACTGGGAAGATTTTCACTGTTTTTGGATAGTAGTATCAAAATTATAGTCAATTTTTGTAATTGAAAAAGAATATGAATTTTTAACAACCTACACAGTTAAGTATTTCTTGATTAAACAAAAATAATCCAAGAATTTATGTACTCATTCACATCCATATGATTTACAAAAACAAGTGTCTGCAGAAAATCCTGACAAAATTAAATGGATAGAGTTTATGAAGTATCCCTCCCCATTCAATAACACTCACAAATAGTATGTTTTACAGACTTCAAGTTTACCCTTTTTATCAAATATTTTAGGTGGCAAGTGTTTAGAGTGGCTTACTGTGTTGTAAATATAATTTTTAAGCTGTATGAATTTTGTTACATACTAAATGTACCCAATAATAATTGTCACAGCATACTTAATAAATTGGTCTTTTAATGTATTATATTCATTACTTATTTAACTGAAAATGGCACTTATGACTGCTATTGAGTCTCATTGCCAAGAAACCAAGCAATGACTAGCAAGCATACTTATGCCAGATTGTACTTTGCCCCAAATATAATACACAGAAGTACATGCATACACAGAGATACACATAGAAGCCCATAACACAACACAAACATCACATTATATTTATACACATATAAAAAACATTCATACATCCACAACAGACACATGCAATTAGAGAAACACAAACACACGCATGCACACACACATGAGACTTTTAAGTTTTCTTGTTCCATGTATTTTATTCTTCTCCAAAAGAAATTGTTTCTTGTTTCTCTGGCCATGACCCTGTGCTATTTGTTTTTGTTGTTGCTGTTGTTGTTGTTTTTAAATTATAACACCTAATGAAACTATGAAACTATACTATGAAACTTCTAAGATTATATTTTATTAAAATTTAATAATTTTATTAATTAAATTAATATTCAATTTAACCCATTAAATTAATATTTTTAATATAGCATTTTGCATGTTGTAGCTCACATTCTGAGATGATAATCCCCTTATTAATTTAATATTTATATGGAAGTACTTAATTAGAAATTAGTAGTATCTTTTATTTTTAAAAAGGCTGCCTGATTTTCTCTCTTCTTGACAGAAGTTATATTCATCTGAAAAGGGGAAACTAAAATTGAGAAGACTGGGCTTCAGATTAGCCTCTATGTCCCCCCCCCCTTTTTTTGGAGACAGGGTTTCTCTGTGTAGCCCTGGCTGTCCTGGAACTCACTCTGTAGACCAGGCTGGCCTCGAACTCAAAAATAGGCCTGCCTCTGCCTCCCAAGTGCTTGAATTAAAGGTCCACAAGTTGTTTTAGTCAGAATGTTTTATCACAGCAATAGAAACCTAAGACAAGTGTCAACTTTCCAGAAAATGGAAGGTTTTTTTATTTTAATGTTTTCTATATTTGACTTCTAAGTAACAATGAGAAATATCAGTGACAATGTTGGAAATTACAAAAATGTCAAATTAAAAGTTATAGGGGAAAACTTCATTATTTTTCTTAATAACTCTAATATTACAGTGTTCAGAGCACCACCAGAACATCTTGTGTCCGAAGCTGATCAAGCAGAGAAGCTCTTAACGTTTCTATGAGGAAATCAACATACATATCCTTGTGATTAATTAGTTACCGAATGTATATCATATAATTTATGTCAGCAACTCTACGTTATAGAAATCATCAGTAATTATGATAGTAATACAGTAAGTTAACAGTATTAAAAGTTAGAAAACTATTATAATGTAGAAAGTTTCTAAAGTGACAGTATTTCCAATTACCTGGTTAATCATCAATAACTAGTTATAATAACATCTAAGCTTTTAGTTAACACAAACTGAGAATTACTGATTTACACTACTAGAAAATTTTAAGCCAGGCAGTGGTGGTGCACGCCTTTAATCCCAGCACTTGGGAGGCAGAGGCAGAATTTCTGAGTTCGAGGCCAGCCTGTTCTACAGTGTTCCAGGACAGCCAGGGCTACAGAGAGAGACCCTGTCTCGAACAAAAACAAAAACAAACAAACAAACAAACAAACAAAAAACAAAAAGAGAAGAAAAAAGGAAAAAAGAAAAATTTAAATAATCCCCATATGTTTAAGTACCAAGGATAATGACTTAAATTCATGCTACTTAACATGCATGACTATGAACATTAGAATTCTATACCTTTACTCCACTGAATTTTAAAATTTCTGTAGCCATTCTCTAGCTGCCTCTCCTCCACCTCCATCAGATTCCTGAACCCTACAGATGGGAGCATTTTGTCCTACCCAGCAGCTGATTCAAACAGATACAGACACCCACAGATAAATAATGGATGGAGCTTCAGTCTCTTGCAGAAGAATAGGAGAAAGGATTGTGCTCCAAAGGGTTTAAGTACTCCATAGAACGATCAAGAGGGTCAACTAACCTGGACTCCTGGGGCACTCAGAGATTGAACTGTCCACCAAAGAACATACACACGCTGGACCTAGAATTCCCCACACATATGTAGCAAATGTGCAGCTTGACCTTCATGGGTCCTGAACAAGTGGAACAGAGGCTATTCCAAAAGCTGTTGGCTGTATTTGAGATATGTTATATTAGCTAGTCCCGTTCTGCCTTTCTGGCCACAGTGGGAGAGGAAGTGACTAGTCTCTTAGAGATTTGAATTGTCAAGGTGGGGTGGAGGATATCTAGGAGGCCCCCACCTGCACAGAGAAGTGGAGGGGATATGGGGGAAGGACTGTGAGAGCAGGTGACCAGGAGAGGGGCAGTGAGCAGCATGTAAAGTGAATAATAAAGTAAGTAAAAGAATAATATAAAAAGAATTTTAAAAGAATTGTAACTGTTGCTGCTGACATTTCTGTTGCCTGAAGTATTTATAAATACTTAAATATATCAATTGCTTTTTCCACTCTACTAATTTTATTTATTTTCAGTTTAATTTCTTTACTGTAAATATCTGAATTAGAGTGCTCTATAAGTGTCATATAATTTGACATTTCAAAAGTACTACTTAATCATTTTACTTGCTAACTTAGTAGTCAAATGTATTAATTAAAGAGTTTGGCCTGTTATGTGTGCTTAAAAATATCATTTTAATCTCAACATATAAAGTTAATATTTTAATAAAATATTTTTTAGATATTATTTAATTTTTTTAAGTAAAATTAATGCTATCATGTTTAGGTTTATGCTTATGTTCTATAAAGCATAAATAAGATGCCACAAGGATCAATCAAGACATAAAATAACTAGAAAATGCACATATTTAAGAAAAAAATGCTATGAGATTTATGTCAATACTACATTCTATCTGTGAATAATTTACAGTAATATATATACACATTTGTTAAATAACAGTAAATATTCTAGATTTAAAATATAGATGCATTTTATACCTTGAATACGATTTTTAGAATGAATTTATAACCCTATTTATATTAATGTCTTGGAGTTTTCTGGAACATATGAATTCAGTATCTCTCAATTAGAGAGTATTTCCTTGAATATATCTTAGTCATACCCATAAACAGAGTAGAAAGTCTACATTATACATTTATTTTTTGGAATGGAATAAGTAGTATATAATTGTTCCTGAATTCTCAACTTGTTAGGGATTATATAAAATTCAAATTAAAAAAACACACATTTTATTTACAAAGCTTTGATTCACTTTAGTTATGGAATTAATAAACTCTTTCAGCTTTAATTCATAGTTATTAAACCAGAATATAAACGAACTTGTGTTATAAATAATTTGCACATGGAACAGGTCATGCTCATGACACTTCAAACCTAGAATTAAAGTAGAAATGTTTTTCTGTCACACTTACTATTTTGAGAACTGTACTCTAAATGCTTCTGAGAAATTACCCTGGTTAACTTTACCTAAGCGGAAAGCACTTAATTTGTTACAAATGAAAACTAAAGATGCAGGCAAAGGGTTTCATAGGCACAATTAGAGGGTTGTGCAAATAATGAGTGTGTTGTTCTAAAAAGAAATCTGTCTTAGCAGCAGTTGTCATTCAGTCAACTTTATGGTCATGACTGTCTATAAAGAAACACCAGGGAAGCGATGACTCATTCAGTAAGTGCCAGCAGCAACTTCTCTGTTAACAGAGCTCCTGTGAAGGACCCACAAGGTTGCATCCTTTGTCTCTTTTCATTATGCCTATCTCAATTTTTCACATGGAGCTTAATTTGGCTCATGGAAGCAAAAATCTTCAGTGATACATCCCCACAACCCTGCCCCCCACACACTAAGGTTTTGTTATGAAAGTCAGCACAGCTTAGTAGGAGGAAGAAAAATACCTTGGTGGAGAGAAAGCAAAAGTTTAGAACTGGGAAAGTGTCATCCTCAAACTAAGCATTTTAAATGTCTGGTCCTACATTTTTACATCTACAGAATATTTTAATTTTAATTGTCTTGACAAGCTGGAATGAATATTAACATTAACAATACTGTAAATGTTTACACAATACTTAGAACACACTGAATAATTATTGTCAATCACAACATACCCATGCATTTCTTGAGCAGTCAGTTTTTTTATATTCCTTAACAGAATATATCTATAATGACAATTTTTTTAATGACAAATTAAAGGGGACATAGATGTGCCCCATAATGCAGTATTCATTATCATAAACTATCTTACTGTGTGCTTTGTGAACATTGACAGGGATTATACTGTGTCTTCTCTGACTCCTTCAAAAGAGTATTGATATAAAAAAAAAAAAATCATTGCCTCCTCAAACACGTATTTGAAGAATGAAGCAATAATTTAGAAATTCACTATCTTTATATGAATCGACTTTCATTCATTCTTTATTCCTCTTGAAAACAACCACCATCTCTTTAACATCAATAATCAAGACTACTTCTCTGTGGTTGGAATATTCTGTCTTAACACTCCATCTAGAAAGCAGTTCCTAAAATATTTTTCCTGCAGCAAAATCAAGTTCCATATACCCAGATGTATGAGTGTGTGTGTGTTTGTGTGTGTGTGTGTTTGTGTGTGTGTTTGTGTGTGTGTTTGTGTGTGTATGTGTGTGTGAAAATACTTTAACAGAATACATAATTTTTGTACTAAGTGCTAAAAATAAATATAAAGAAATTGTATTCTTTTTAAAATGTATATCTTATATTTTTTGCAGTTGAATTTTTTCTTTTATTGGATATTTTTAATTTACATTTCAAGTGTTACCCTTTCCATTTCTCCCCTCCAGAACTTTCTACCCCATCCCCCTACCACCTACCTCTATGAAGGTGTGCCCCCACCCACTCACTTCTGTCTTCCTGCCCTGGCATTCTTCTACACTGGGGCATCTAAACCCCTCAAGCCCAAGGGCCTCTCCTCCCCATTATGTCCAGCAAGGCCATCCTCTGCCACATATGCAGCCGGAGCCATGGATCCCTCTATGTGTATTCTTTGGTTGGTGGTCCAGTCCCCTGGAGCTCAGGGGTATGGCCTGTTGACACTGTTGCTTCCCCCATGGGGCTGTAAACCCCCTCAGCTCCTTCAGTCCCCTCTACAACTCCTCCATCGGGGACCCCATGCTCAGTCCAATAGTTGGCTCTAAGCATCCACTTTGTACTTGTCAGGCTCTGCCAGAGCCTTTCAGGAGGCAGCCATATCAAATTTCAAACAGCAAGCACTTGGGGCATGCATAATCCAGGTTTGGCAACTTTATATGGGATGGATCCCCAGATGAGCTAGTCTCTGGATGGCCTTTTCCTCAGTCTCTGCTCCACACATTTTCTCCACATTTGCTCCAGTGAGTATTTTGTTCCCCTGTCTCAGACTCACACTTTGGTCTTCCCTCTTATTGAGCTTCATATGCTCTGAATTGTATCTTGGGTATTCCAAACTTTTGGGCTAATACCCACTTATCAGTGAGTGCATACCATGTGTGTGTGTTTTTTTTTTTTTTTTTTTTTTTTTGTGACTGGATTACCTCACTCAGGATAATATTTTCAAGTTCCATCTATTTGCCTGTTATTAAGTCATTTTTTTAAAAATAACTGAGTAGTATTCCATTGTGTAAAAGTACCATATTTTCTGTATCCATTCCTCTGTTGAGGGACATCTGGGTTGTTTCCAGTTCCTAAATGACCATCAGCAGTTGAAAGGAATCTTAGACATTTGAGTTTTCTGGGGGTTATGCCACAACAGTCAGAAAATCTGTCAAGGTCAGTATCTCAAAACAGGTCTCATTTATAGTTGCTGAATTCAATTCTTGACTTCATTACCTGCCAGCAAATTGAGTTACAAAACATTAAAGGAATCATTTTATACACATTCAAAAAATACAACTTGCTTATATTTCATCTGTATGTTGAATCTTTGTTGAAGGTATGTTGTAACAAAAACAATCTATTTCAATTAATATTTGCTTTTATTTGAGTACGTTCTAGGAAAAGAACCAAATAATTCTGAAATTATTTAAGAAAGAAAATCGTGTGTGCTGTTACAGTTGACATGCTTTATAATGCTAGCTGGTGCTACCTTTCAGTGAAATCATGTAAGCATGCACTTGTTCTAGACTCCATAATTAGAACAAGAGTACAACTGCCCAGTGTTTTTTTAAAATGTATTTCATGAGCCATCTGTATGTGACATCTGGGAATTACTTTTTATAAACTTTGAGCTCAAACTGGCTTTAAATACTAAATTACAAACATGTAAGAATAAAAACCAGAAAGTGAAATGTAAGCTTTTCTATATTGCTATGAAGCAACTACAGTTAAATGCCTTCCTCAATTTTCTTCTTGCTAATAGATCAGAAGCCTTTCAGAAAAAGACAGGCTATTGTTCCCTGACTGACCTTTGCAAAGTCTAGCAACAGAGAAAGACAAATTTCACATATATTTTTTTCTAAAAATCATTTTTCAATTGTTTTCATTGAATTCAAAAGGGACTGATATCTATTATACAGATTTAAGTAAAAACACTAGCATAAATTATAAATTACATAGGATTCTTGCCAATGAAATAAACTAGCAGTTCTTTATTAGTATCACTTTTGTATTGCAGATGCAAATATTCTGAAAATTCAAGTTAGTAAAAATATGAAATGTTGATTTTATGGATAAATTATTTCCCAACATGGTTTATTAACATTTTAACAAGAAAAATAAAACTTATATTTACTAATGTACAGACAATTAGTGAATTTAAAATTCAATTTAGAATCAAGTGGAAGACATGTCACTCTTTGGAAACACAGTGACTAGATTTGGAATAATCAGTTGTATAATTCCTGTGCATTATAGCAAGTTCAATGCCTGAAAGTTCTCCAGAGAATTTGAACCCGTGTCATATATATATATATATATATATATGTGTGTGTGTGTGTGTGTGTGTAGTGTGTATGTATATGTATATGCATGTATACATACATATATATGTATATATGCTTGTATATATATATATATATATATGTATATATATGCATATATATATATGAGAAAGAGGATATAGAAACACTGATGGTCATAATTGAAAATTAATGATAATTTTTCTATGTATTTGCACCTGCCTCATTGCCACTACAACCACAAAGTTTTTGCATGTGTAGAAGGTACCCAGTTCCCAATTAATCATTAATGGAATTTATAAAAACTGTGCCCTTAATACCTTTTCAGTGTTGAATCTTTACAGCATCAAAGTTGTCCTACATATTTCTTATTTTAGGATAGTGAAAAAAGAAGTTAGAATTCCTTGAAAATTAGTGAAACATCTCATCCTTATCAGGGAGCATCACTCTGATGCACAAATTTATTATCCTTTTGGGTTAAATATATTTAATGGGATGTAGGTTTGATCCCACAGGTTAAAATTCTTACGTACTGTGTATAAAAAATTATCTATGAGAACCAAAGAAAATAACAGCAACAGGAACAAAACACAGCTCTTACCTTAAAGGAAATAAAGTTAATTATGTAGACATATTTAGGTGACCATGCTCCTGGAAGAATGGAACTAGATTGGCTGACATTCCATGGTCTTTAAGGAATCAGTTCCACTGAGTTTTTAGTGGAGCAGAACAAAGAAGGCAATATATCAAGGCAATTTGAAAACAGGTTGATGGGTCCATCAGAGAAGCAGGTCACAGCACACAGATAGGTACCAGCTCCCACCTGACAACATTTCTCCCTCTTTCCTTGGCAAACAATATTGGGATTTTTAGATCTGATAGGTCAAAGACAAATAATGACTTTTTTGAGAGCTACAAATAGCCCCATGGAAATTTTGAGACGGCTATCAACAACTTTAACTCTCCAATCTTTGAAGGTTTTAACAACCACCATTTTCATGTCAGGAATTCTCCTTTATACCCACAGGCTTGTTGGTTTGTTCAGTTCTGGAACTCAGGGTGTAAGGAGAGAGCTGATTCTTGATGGTTGTCCTGTTCTTCAATTTACCCTCAAGTCTACCTCTGTGCTTTTCTCAGACTCACATCCAATTGTGTGTGTGTGTGTGTGTGTGTGTGTGTGTGTGTGCGTGCACGGGTGTGCTGTGTGTGTACTGTGCTTATATGTATGTGTGTACTGTGTATACTGTGTTTGTATGTATTAGTGTATGTCTGAAGTGTAGTCAAACTGCTATGTCCCTCTTCCTTTCGTGAGATAAATGTTTGGTATGTTTTCATTTTTCTGTGACCTGGAAAAGGATAACTTTGTTAAAAGTCTCTGTTGGCACTGAGGTAAAAATATACTAACTGCTGGAAGAGTTACATAGATATAGGAACAAAGACATTACTCCTGCGCCCCACAAAAAATAGACAATGAGATGTAGAGAGAAAGGATCCTGCAGCTCTAGGAATAGAAACAGATATCTATGGGGCCCTTCTTGTCTATTATAGAGCGCTATGCATGTAGGATACAAATATTCATCAAGGCAACTATCAGGAGAACCATTTTGAGGCAAACAGATATGCTTCCTGTTAGATCAGGAGTGATGGAGGCAGCATGAAAAGAAGAGAGCCAATGCTCCAGAAACACATCCTCCAAGAGGACAGTGAAGGGAAGAGGTCTCTTTGTGAGGATGGAGACAGTATACACAGATGCTGGTGGCTTGGGCATTCTAGGAGACAGAAAGGAGAACTTTGGGAACCTATGGAATGGAAGTGTCCATTTCCCACACTTGTTGTCTCAGAGGACATTCATATATATGACCTATAGGAATCCATATATATATATATATATGGATTCCTATAGGTCAACAGTACAGGGTACCAGCAGTTGCCTCTCTATGTCCTATAGTCTCCAAGAAGACAAGCTAATTGAGGGAAGTAAACACAGACTATCACAACTGATATTATACATCAAATTAGATCTCTTATAATGTGCATATAACATTTTATTGACCAGCATTTTTGAATTATTGAGGAGAATTCATAACTTAATAAACAGGTATTGCTAGAAGCTGGTCTTTGTGATCATTTGATTATAAAGCCCAGAAAACGGATACTTTGTGTGAGTTTGTGATATGGAAAAATCATTTTTCTATTTTAACATTCCATTCCTCCTTTATTAGGTTGATGTTCTATAAAATAGTTTTATGTGGAATATTGGATGATTGTTCCATTGTTTTCAGCATGAACTGTGTAAGTTCTACTAAACAATAGTATCATGCTTTCTAAATTACATTCACCCCAATGATCCATTAATTCCCTCAAATTGATGGCTCTTTTCTACTGCTTATTTTAAGGTCACTTATAGTGTATTTTATATTATAATAACACACTTTAAATTACTTTGTAAAACAAGGTGTTATAGATCTGTTTCCGCTTTTTCTTTATCTCTCCCTTCTCTCTCTCTCTCTCTCTCTCTCTCTCTCTCTCTCTCTCTCTCTCTCTCTCTCTCTCTCTCTCTCTCTTTCTCCCTTGTCAACATCTTCCTTTTTTATAAAGAATGACAAAAGATTGCTAAATAGTGAGTTGCATTTACATTCTAATACCTGCTTGAGTCTAGGTGATGACCATCACTAATCCTAATCAATTTCCTTTTCTTTTTCAAATACAGTGGAGTGGCAACCCACTTTCAATAACAGAGCACAAACCTGCTGACAGAAGTCTATTAGCCACAAAGGCAGGTGTTTGCATGGCCTCAGGTGGTGAAGGATGAACACACCAAGCTGCTTTCTCCATTACATCAGTAATAGAGAGTTGTGCCGTGGCCTACTTTATGTCAGGCAAAATGCATAAAACTTTGGATATACTACAAAATTAGTATTTAGTCTTACATGCTATATGCAAAGAAGACACGCAATGAGCACACGCATGCTGCACAATGATTTAGTCTGTCTTATGCATTGTCTGACATTATGCATTTTGTGAATATATTTAATTAAAAGTAGGATTTAGCTGTCTACTATAGCTATAGTTTTATAGAGCATCTAATATATTAAGCATTCAATTGCATAAACCACAAACAAAACTTATTTGAAACCTTTGCTTTTATAAAAAAAAAAAAAAAAAAAAGAGGTTTCCTGAACAAAGTCACGTGAATGAGAACAAAACGTAGTATCTAGTGCACTTTCAAGATAAAGTTATTTCTACAAATTATTTTTTAAAATGTAACCTTGACTTGGACTTTTATTAAGCCCCACTGATATTTGCTAACTCCTACAAAGCTGTACTAAAAGGACTGAATGAATTAAAAGTAGTATTCTCTATATAAAGAAACCAATGGACAATTTCTTCATTTTCAAACCCGAAATATAATATTTAATAATGAAAATTCAAAGTACTAAAATGTAAAAACTGTGAGAGTTGAATTTATATAGTGGCTAGTCTATATTGTTTGATTAAACCCGAGTCTAGATGTTTCTGTGAAGACATTTTACAGATGTAACTAATGTGTCTTATTACATCATATCAATGTTTTCTAGGTAGTTAGACAGTGATTCCATATGTTCATATATTGATATGTTCACACATCCACAGTGTGCCAGTAGAGTTCATAGGAAAATTCGGTTCCTCTGACTACGTGGACCACTGTGTATCTAAAATTTAAAATTTAAGTACCCGTCTGTCCTTCGTGTAGAGGAAGGCCACTGATTTGTTTGAGTTAATTTTATATCCAGCTACTGCACTGAAGCTGTTTATCAGGTTTAGGAGTTCTCTGGTGGACTTTTTAGGG
>NC_034593.1:64591300-64621556 GCF_900095145.1 Mus pahari
ACACACTCAGCAGAGACAATGGGACATGTGGGAGAGGGTTGGGTTCTCCCGCGTGTTATTAATAAATAGTATTCTTTCTTGTAGCTCATCTCTATTTTCAGGAAGTTTAGCTCTGCAGTACGAACCCACCCCAAGGAGTTTTCTGCCCATGCAGACACGGCGCCGGTCTGCTTGACGCAGAGAAACTTACAAAAAATAATTTAAAAAATGAATATGACCTAGAGGAGGAAAGTCTCAGGTTGTTTTCAGTGTTCTATCATAAAATGAAAGAAAATAAATAAATTACACCTGAATTTTAGCTTTCTCTAGAAGAGAATGAACAGACCTCAACATGCAGAGATGTCAATTAAGGGCTCCTGGTGTGGGGCACCATTTCTACTGAAACTAAAATGATGTGGATAGCAAAACCAGTGACATAAGAGACTGATAGTACATGTCACTATATGGGTTTGTGGCTAAAATATTTTATATTTTAGAAGTTCAGTGACTTAGATACAGCCTCCAAGATCACAGGACCACAGGAAGGACAGTCTCTAGTCAGATACAGAGAGGATAGATAACACCAGAGATAACCAGATGGCGAGAGATAAGCATAAGAAGATAAGCAACATCAGAACCCAGTTCTCTCACCACACCAAGCTCTGGATACCCCAACACACCTATACGGTAAGTTCAGATCTAATTCTCATTTCATAAAGATGATAGAGGACTTTAAGAAAGACTTTAAATAACTCCCTTAAAAACATACAGCCAAACACAAGTAAACAAGTAGAAGCCCTTAAAGAGGAAACACATAAATCCCTTAAAGAATTACAGAAGAACACAACCAAACAGGAGAAGAAATTGAACAAAACCATTCAGGATCTTAAAAGGGAAATAGAAACATTAAAGAAAACACAAAAGGAGACAGCCCTGGAGATGGAAAACCTATGGGACTATGGGATGCCAACCCAATCCCTCATTTGATGTCCCATCTTCCTGCTGGAGTTGTGTTGTGTAAGTTCCCTCTCCCTACTGTGGAGCATTTCATTTAAGGTCCCTCCATTTGAGTCCTGAGAGTCACTCACCTCCCAGGTCTCTGGTGCATTCTGGAGGTTCCAGCCCATCCTCTTATATCCCGAGGTTGCCTGTTTCCATTCTTTTTGCTGGCCCTCAGTGCTTTAGACTTTTTCCTTCACCCAATACCAGATAAGATTCCACTCTCCCTTCCCCTCACTCCCCCCTCTGTCGACTTTCTACCCTAGGGGACCTCCCTACTTGTGATTCCTTTCTTCTCTCTCCCAAATGGGACTGAAGCATCCTCACTTGGGCACTTCAGCTTGTTGACCTTTTTGAGTTCTGTGGACTTGGGTATTCTGCAATTTTTGGAGGGGGGGGGCTAATATCCACTTCTTTTTTTTTTTTTTTTTTTTTTTTTTTTTCAGATGAAAGCTTTTTATTTCTTCTTGAGAAAATTCTGAACAGATCCAGCTTGGGGCCACACACCTAAACAATCCCAGCACATGGGGGATACAGGCGAGAGGAATCTTAACTACATAGCACATAGGTGCCTACTCCGACTGTTGGATCAGATAACCAAAACCTCCTCTGCAGACAGCTACCTACCGGGGTCCACGAGGAATCTGGGCCCGAGGCCTGTGGCTCTAGAGCTTCTTGTGTGCCAGAGTCACCCACTCTGAGCAGGGGAGATCTGTGGCAAAGTGGAGCAAAGGACTAAAAAGCAGGGTGCAACGTTAACATTGCAGTTTCCATAAGAAAAAAAAATTTATTTTATGTATGGGACTATAGTGTAGCTCTCTTAAGACACACCAGAATAGGGCATGGATTCCCTACAGATGGTTGGAGACAGGGTCTTATGTAGCCCAGGTTAGCCTCAAACCAGCTATTTAGCTGAAGATGGTCTTGAACTCCTGAACTCCTGATCCTCCTGCCTCTACTCATCTATCAAATGCTCAGATTATAGGTCTGGGCAACTACACCCAGATTATATATACTGTGCTGTGAATTGAACCCAGGGCTTTACAAATGATAGGCAAGTATACTACAGACATTCCAAGTCCAGCCCTGTCTCTCCCTACCGCCCCAATGTTTTAATCAAGGCCTGCTGGGTAGCTCAGGCTGGCTTGGTACTAGGTAGATCATGTGCCCCCACCNCTGGCTACAGCACACCATAGTCTCAAATAGATTTCTGAAATGGTATCATATACAGTAAAAGCATGTGATACCTCCTTCACAACTAATAGAAAAAAACAATTTATCTGACAGATTAGTTTTGGGTCTAGCACTCCCAGGTCAAAGGCTGCAATGTCTTTTTAACTCTATGAGAAATAGGCATAGGAGTAACCCAAGAAGTCAGTGTAGAGTGGTATCACTGCTTCAAATACACACAAAACCACCCTCACACAAAATGCCTTCAAACGACCCTTCACAGGACCAGTGAGCCTAGGTTCCTGGGAGAGAGGAGAGGTCCACTCTCCAGATCCCGTCTGTAGACCCCACAGCTCCCCAGTGAGACCTGTCTGCCCCACGGTTCCCCAGTGAGACCTGTCTGATGACCCATGCGTACAACAGCCAAGTGAGTGTTCGGTCCTGCAATGGAAGCTGTCATCTGCCCACATAAGACTACCTTTCCAATATTCTCTTCCACCTCCTGTCATATTTTAAATTAGGTTGTTCTTTTTTTTTTAACATCTACACACATGCAAAAAACTTAGTCTATGCACACACAGGGTACACATGTTCCAAAGGGGTCAGTGTTCCCAAAGAAGCCAGCTTTTTTAAAAAATAGAAAAATACTTTGTGTGTGCCAAGGCACACATGTGTGGTGTAAGCTTTGGGCTGGTTCTCCTGTCTCTGCCTCCCATGTTGCCACAGGGCTGCTGGGGCTGGGACTAGAGATGTGAGCCACCACAGCCATACATCTTTTGACCTGGGTTCCAGGAACTGCACTCTGGTAGCCTGAGGTATGCATCAAGTGCCTTACCTGCTAAGCCACTTTGTCCATACTATTTAAAGTGTACCTGCTCTGGCTTGACTATTAATCAGTCCCCCAAAGGGCTCATGTGTTGAAAGCTTGGTTCCAAATGTAGCAGTTCAGGGGTGTGGCCTGGAGAGGCACCTGGGTCATGAGGGCTCTAATGTCAACAAAGTTATTAATCCCTTGATGGATTCAATTTGTCATGCCAGGAGTGAAGGTGGATATCTATAATCCAAGCAGTGGGAAGGCTAACAGAAGAACAGTGATTTTTTTTTTTTGTGTGTGTGGCTAGCCTGGGCTATACAGTGAGTTCTAAGTCAGCCAAGGATTCAGAAATGAGACCTGGTTGTTTAAAAAGGCTGATGGGGAAGGATGGTTCAGTGGCTAAACACACTGGCTGCTCTTCCAGAGGACCTAAGTTTCATTCCCAGCACCAACATGGTGGCTCATAAGTGGCTGCAACTCCAGTTCTAGGTGGGATCTGACATCTTCCAAGGCCTCTGTAGGCACCAGACACACATGTGATGCACAGACATACATGCAGACAAAACACCCATGCACATAAAAAATAAGTTTTAAATAAAAGCAAAACCAACAAAAAGGCAAAAACAGTAGAGACTACGCAGAGGAAATGCATCACTGTGGGAATGCTTTGGCCTGGACAAGAGCACATACACTCTCCCCAGAAACCACACCTGAACGCTGACCCCCATCCCCCATCACCCCCATTCTCTGCCTGCATAGAGTGAGCAGTCTCCTGGTTCTGCTGCTACAGCTCTGCTTTGGGAACAAAGCAAGGAGCTGGCCAGCCTTGGAATTAAACACCGAAACTGGGAGCAAAAATAACCGGTTTTCTCCTTGAACTTTCTACCCTGAGTATTTTGTCACCGAGACTAACATAGCATGAGAATCTTAAACTGGGTTATCTCAGGAAACCCAGTGTTCTCAGATCTGCCTCCAGTGAGTAAAGTTCCTGCCAAGTTTGTTTGGAATCCAAAACTTTTCTCAGGGAACCCACTAAGAAGCTCATATACCATCTTTTTGTGGGTTCAGGGCTCTCATGCTTTGGGATGTTTTTGGAGTGCCCAACACAGGGACCTTCCAGCTTCAGCCCCTGAAGCCAAGACAGTAGGCATGCAGGCAAGGTCTTCACTGGGGATTCTGTCTTGGGTTTGCTTTGCACTCATACACAGGTGACACTCCCTTCTGCAGGCTTTGGTAGTTTTTATGGAGAGCTTCTTCCCCTGCCTCTGAGATGTATCATTTTACCCAGCTTCACACGAAAGGTTGAATTAATGTCGAGTCTTCAATACCGCAACACATCCCTCAAGATGCAAGGCCTATCTCCACGGATGCTCCCCTCCTAGGCCGCTCTGCGTGGAAAGGTAACCTTTGCCTCAGTGCTCTCAGGACCCTCAGCACACCAGGCTGGAGTCTCTGTGGTTCTGACCCTTCCTAATGCTGTGACCGTTTCATTTGGTCCTCACGTCGTGGTGATCCCCAACATAAAATCAGTTTCACTGCTACTTCATAACTGCAATTTTGCTGTTGTTATGAATCATAATATAAATATGATATGCAGGACAGCTGATATGTGGGCCCGGTGAAACAATCACTCAACACAACCCCAAGGGGCCGAGACCCACAGGTTGAGAACCTCTGTCTTAGCGTTTAACATTGCTGAAGCACATGTGTGTCTTCCCTTCCAGGTTTTAGTGTTACTTTTTATTTTTGTCTTGACAAGTTTCTGTTCTCTGATTTTTCAAACATGACGATTTAAGCATCCCAAAACTCAGGAGGTAAAGGTAAGAGGATCATTGCAAGTTCAAGGCCAGCTTCAAGCATGCTCCTTAAACAGAGTCAAAGTCACAAAGAGCAGAGATATTGGTCTCATTGGTTTTATTTGCCAAGTTTTTGTTTTCCACCTATTCCTGTTTTCCTGCAAATCCGCAGGGCAGGATGGCATGTGCCTATGGTCACAGCAGCTCAGAAGGCTGAAACAAGACAATGGCTTGGTTCCAGGAGTTCTACACTGGAAGTAACTTGCTGAGGCAGGGGAGGGGTCAGGGGCAGGCTGGAGAGACGGCTCAGCTGTTAGAAGTGATCACTGTTCTTGCAGAGGACCCAGGTTCAATTCCCAGCACCCACACGGAGGTTTACAACTGTCCATAACTTTCGTTCTCGGGGAACGAGCCCCCACTTCTGGTCTTCGTGGGCTAGACAGGGATGCAGTACATACATGTACATTCAGGCAAAACATTCATACACACGATAACCCCGGATCTGCTGGCTGCCTCATCCTACTGAGCCAGCGCCCGTACTTGGCGGCCCCAGCGGCTCCTGCTCCAGCTACAGCTCGGGCTCTCTAATATCCACTTATTGATGTATACATACCATGCACATCCATTTGGGTCTGAGTTACCTCACACAGCATGGTATTTTCTAGTTCCATCCATTTGCTTGCAAAACTCAGAATGTCCTCATTCTTAATAGCTGAATAGTATTCCACTGTGCAAATGAACCACATTTTCTGTATTCGTTCTTCTGTTGGGGGACATCTAGATTGTTTTTCAGCATCTGGCTATCACAAATAAGGCCACTATGAACATAGTGGAACAGATGCCCCTGTGGCATGGTGGGGCATCTTTTGGGTATATGCCCAAGAGTAGTATAGATGGGTCTTCAGTTAGATCTATTACCAATTATCTGAGGATAATCAATAAATCAATCATCCAGATTGATTTCCACCAGTTTGCAATCCCACCAGCAGTGGAGGAGTTATTCTTCTTTCTCCACATCCTCTCCAACATGTGTTTTCACCTGAGATTTTGATCTTAGCCACTCTGATTGGTGTAAGGTGGAATCTCAGAGTCATTTTGATTTGCATTTCTCTGATTACTAAGGACTTTGAACATTTCTTTAGGTGCTTCTCAGCCATTTGAGATTCCTCAGTTGTGAATTATCGGTTTAGTTCTATACCCCTTATCTGATTGGTTTGTTTGGTATTTTGGTGATTAGCTTCTTGAGTTCTTTATATATTTTGGGTATTAGCCCTCTATAGTATGTGGGGTTAGTGAAGATTATTTTCCAATCTGTAGTTTGCCAATTTGTCTTATTGACTATGTCCTTTGCCTTTCAGAAACTTTCCAGTTTCATGAGGTTCCATTTATTAATTCTTGATCTTAGAGCATGAGCCATTGGAGTTCAGTTTCAGAAATATCCCCCTGTGCTAATTAGTTCAAAACTCGTTCCTACTTTCTCTTCTATTATATTCTGTGTATCTGGCTTTAGGTTGAGGTCTTTGATCAACTTGGACTTGAGCTTTGTACAAGGTGACAATTACTGGTCTATTTTCATTCTGCTACATAATGACAGCCAGTTAGACCAGCACCATTTATTGAAGATGCTTTCTTTTAGTTCATTGGATATTTTTGGTGTCTTTGTCAAAGATCAAGTGACCATGAGTGTGAGGGGTCATTTCTTGGTCTTCAATTCTATGGCATTAATCAACATGTCTGTCTCTGTACCAATACCATGCAGTTGTTATCACTATTGCTCTGTACTAATGCTTGAGGTCAGGAATGGTGATACCACGAGCTGTTATTTTACTGTTAAGAATTGTTTTCGCTATTCTGGTTTTTTTTGGTTTTTTGTTTTTGTTTTTGTTTTTTTTGTTTTTTTTTTTCCTTTCTGGATGAGTTTGAGATTTGTTCTTTATATGTCTTTGAAGAATTGTGTTGGGATTTTGATGGGAATTGTATTGAGTCTATAGACTGCCTTTGGTGGGACGGCCATTTTTACTATGTTAATTCTGCTAATCCATGAGCATAGGAGATCTCTCCATTTTCTTAGATCTTCTTCAATTTCTTTCTTGAGACACTTGAACTTATTGTCATATGGGTCTTTCACTTGTTTGGTTAGTGCTACCCCAAGATATTTTATATTGTTTGTGGCTATTTTGAAGGACTTGTTTCTCTAATATCTTTCTCAGCCTACTTATCCTTTGTATAAAGGAAGACTACTGATTTATTTGAGTTAATTTTATATAAGATCACTTTGCTGAAGTTGTGTTATCAGCTGGAGTTCTCAGCTAGAATTTTTGGGGTCACTTATATATACTACCATATCATCTGCAAATAGTGATACCTTTATTTCTTCTTTACCAATTTGTATTCCCTTGATTTCTCTTTGTTGTCTTATTGTTCTAGCTAACACTTCGAGTACTACATTGAACAGGTGGGGGAGAATGGGCATACTTGTCTCTGATTTCAGTGGGATTGCTAAAATATCTCTCCATTCTATTTGATATTGACTGTTGGTTTGCAGTAAATTGCCTTTATTATGTTTAGGTTTCAGTTCCTGATCTCTCCAATACTTTTAACATGAAGTGATGTTGTATTTTGTCATATGATTTTTCTGCATCATGTGATTTTTTTTTCTTTGAGTTTGTTTATAGAGTGGAATATGTTAATGGATTTTCATATATCAAACAAACCTTGCATCCCTGGTATGAAACCTACTTGATCATGGTGAATGATAGTTTTGATGTGTTCTTTGATTTGATTTGCAAGAATTTTGTTGAATGATTTTGCATTGATATTCATAAGCAAGATTAGTCTGAAGTTCTCTTTTTCGGTTGGGTCCTTGTGTGGTTTAGGTATCAGATTAATTGTGGCTTCACGAAAGAGTTAGGTACTGTTCCTTCTGTTTCTACTTTATGGAATATTTTGAGCAAAATTGGTATCGGATCTTCCTTGAAAGTCTGGTAGAATTCTGCACTAAATCCATCTGGCCCTGGGCTTTTCTTGGTTGGGAGGTTTTTAATGACTTCTTCTGTTTCCTTGTACAATATGGGCCTGTTTAGATAGTTTACCTGCTCTTAATTTAACTTTGCTATGTGGCATCTGTCTAGAAAACCATCCATTTCATCTAAATGTTTCTAGTTTTGTTGAGTATAGACTTCTATAGTAGGATCTGATGATTTTTTGAATTTCCCACATTTCTTTTGTTATGTCTCTCTTTTCATTTCTGATTTTATTAATTTGTATACTGTCTCTTGGCCCTTTAGTTTGTTTGGCTAGGGGTTTATCTATATTGTTAATTCTCTCAAAGAACCAGCTTTGGGTTTTGCTGATTCTTTGCATTGTTTTCTTTGTTTCTATTTGGTTGATTTAGGCCCTGGGTTTGGGTATTTTCTTCCTTCTACTCCTCTTGGATGAGTTTGCTTCTTTTTATTCTAGAGCTCTCAGGTGTGGTGTTAAGTTGTTAATGTAAGATCTCTCCAGTTTCTTTACCAGGGCACTTAGTGCTATGAAATTTCCTCTTAGCACTGTTCACTGTTTCTCATTAGTTTGGGTATTGTGTGTCAACATATTCATTAAATTCCAGAAACTCTTTAATTTCTTTATTTCATCCCTGACCAAGTTATCATTGAGTAAAATTGTTCAGTTGCCATGTATATTTGGGCTTTTCTGTAGTTTTTGCTTTTTTTGAAGACGAGTCTTAGGCGATTGTGATCTAATAGTATGTACTGTATTATTTTAGTCTTCTTGCATCTGTTCAGATGCAATTATATATGCAATGACCAATTATATATTTGATTTTGGAGACGGTACCATGAGGTGCTGAGAAGTAGATGTCTTCTTTTCTTTTAGGGTGAAATGTTCTGTAGATAAATCCATTTGGTTCATAACCTCTCTTAGATTCACTGTCTCTCTGTTTAGTTTCTGTTTCAATGACCTGACAATTGGTGGGAATGGGGTGTTGAAATCTCGCACTATTATTGTGTGGGGTTCAATGTGAGTTTTGAGTTTTAGTAAAGTTTCTTTTATGAATTTGGTTCTCTTGAATTTCAGGCATAGATGCTCAGAACTGAGACTTTCTCTTGGTGAATTTTCCCCTTGATGAATATGAAGTGTCCTTTATCACGCTGGATAACTTTTGGTTGAAAGTCTATTTTGTTAGATATTAGGATGGCAACTCCTGCTTGTTTCTTGGGACCATTTGCTTGGAAGACCTTTTTCCATCCAGTTACTCTGAGATAGTGCCTGTCTTTGATATTGAAGTGTGTTTCTTGTATGCAGCAAAATGCTTAATCTTGTTCACATATCCAGTCTGTTAGCCTATATCTTTTTATAGGTGAGTTGTGCCCATTAATATTGAGAGACATTAAAAAGACATGACTGTTGGTTCCTGATATGTTTCTTTTTGTAGGTGTTTTTATGTGTTTGTGGCTCTGCTTCTGACTTTGTTGTGAGATGCTTGATATCTTGTCCTTTCTTAAGTGAGTTATTGATCAGTGAGTTATTGATATCCTCCTTAAAGGACTCTGTTATCTTCATGACTTAGGGTTTTAGGACAGATTCCAGATTTTCAGCTTTGTTGGTGTATTCAGGGCTTGCTATTGTGGGAGAACTGGGTTCTGATGATGCCCACATATTTTGGCTACTGTTGGTTATGGTCTTACACTTGCTTTTCACCATCTGCATATCCCTGGTGTGTTTTCATGTGAGTGACTGTATGGAGTCCATCTCTTTTGTCTCTGGGTTGCTTCAGTGGGCCTGAGGTCCAGACTGTATCAGACCTCCTGTGAGGCCTTCCAACTGGGGGCTCTTCACAGAGGCAGAGAAGTTACTGATCTGTTGCCCTGGCTGCAGTAGAACTCCTGACTTGCTGTCAGACTTTTGGTTCTTCAGTGGAGCTGTCAAGCTGTTGTCCAACTTCCCTGAGTGCAGCTAATCCTCAACCGCTCTGAGTGCAGTAGGTCCAACTGCTCTGAATGCAGTGGGTCCTCTAGGATGGATCAGCATATGGTGTCTTTACAGGAGCAGACCAACCAGGAGTCTGCCCCAGCAGAACTGACCAGGTGGAAGGGGTGGAATGGAAGTGGTATTTGGGAGGGTGGAGGTTTTGGTGGGTGATGAGTCCCAAGTCTATCAGGATCCCAGAAGCAGTTCCTCAACTTGGGAGTAAGGGGGGGGGGGGCAGTCTTACCAAGTGCTCTGAATGCAGCAGGTACTCTAGGTTGGATAGGGATATCCCAATAACTGGTTTTATTTGACTCTCACAGCATGTGAGGGATGCCATTCCTGACACTGCATATATGACTAAGAACCAGAGACTAGGTAGCACAGAGCCGCCTAGGATAGAAAAGAAACCAAAGTTAATAAAATAATTCCTAATGATATTCTTCCCTAGCCCAATTGTCACCAGGGAGGCTTCCTCTAGCAGCTGATGGGAGAAGATCAAGTGTTAGACAACCATACATTAAGCAGAGAGTCCAAATTGGAGATCTCCATCCAGTCTCACCTTTCGGATCTTGGGGAATCCTGTAGAGGAGAGGGAGAAAGAATTGTAGGAGCCAGACAGGTCAAGGACATGAGGATAAAACTGCCCATAGAATGAATTAAGCAGGCTCATAAGGGCTTAGGGACTGAAGTGACAATCGCTGAGCCAGCATGGTCTTTGCTAGGTTCTCTGCATATATACTTGTCAGCTTGATATTTTTGTAGGACTCCTAACAGAGGGAGTGGGGGTGTCTCTGACTATTTTACCCAATCTTGTGAAGATTTTCCTCCTACTGGGTTGCTTTGCCTAGCCCTGATATGAGGGTGTGCTCCTAGTCATGGTTTATAGTGTTTGGTTAATATCCCTGGGAGGCCTGTGTTTATTTTTTTGGGGGGAGTGTCGAGATGGGGTTTCTTTTTATAGCCCTGGCTGCTCTGGAACTGAATCTGTAGACCAGGCTGGCCTCAAACTCAGAAATCCACCTGCCTCTCCCTCCCAAGTGCTGTGATTAAAGGTGTCTGCAACTATTGCCTGGCATGTTTATTTTTAAGGGAACCAGAGAGGGAGTGAGTCTAGAAAAGAGGAGGGTTTGTGGGGAAAGATCTTGGAAGAGGGGAATACAGGGTGGAGTGCCAAACTGTGTTGAGGGTGTGTTGTATGAGAGAAGAATAAAAATTAATTTAAAAATTGTAAGAAAATATTTTATAGCTTAAAATATAGATAAATAGAAATAATTTCATAAAATATATGAAAACCATCATAGCTTCTTTTCCGGAGAACTAGAATAATACAGTGCTGCTAATGAAAATTGTTGTAGCAATTGGATCCCCAAGATGCAAGAGGTGGGACTTGATGGAGATCTCCAATTTGGGCTTTGTCCATCTACAGACGAGGAACAACAGACAAATTAAGAATATTGAGATTCAGAGAAGTGCTAATAATCTTTCCCAGGAAGAAGCCACCTAAATGGATATATACTACTGAATGAACATTCTCAAAATGTGTGTATATATATATATATATATATATATATATATATATATATATATATATTACACAAAGAGTTAACATTGCATTTATTTATTTAAGAATAATTTGATCTGTTGTTATTGATTTGGATGATTTCAGGACTGAATGCTTTGTATCTGTTGATATTGATTTGGATGATTTCAGGACTGAATGCTTTGTCACAGAGGCTGTCTCCTGTGTCTCTAAACGAGTTGCACCTTTGGTAATCTTAATGTTGATTTGGAGAATAAAATGCTGTACTGGTTAGTTTTGTGTCAACTTGACAAAGCTGGACACAGAGAAAGGAGATTTAGTTGGAGAAATGCCCCCATGAGATCCAGATGTGGGGCATTTTCTCAATTAGTGATCAAGGGGGAGAGGCCCCTTGTGGGCTGGTAGTCCTGGATTCTATAAGAGAGCAGGCTGAGCAAGCCAGGGGAAGCAAACCAGTAAAGATCATCCCTCCATGGCCTCTGCATTGGCTCCTGCTTTCTGACCTGCTGGAGTTCCAGTCCTGCATCCTTTGGTGATCAACAGCAGTATGGAAATGTAAGCCGAATAAACCCTTTCCTCCCCAACTTGCTTCTTGGTCATGTTGTTTGTGCAGGAATAGAAACTCTGACTAAGACAAATGCATATATGAAAATTTGGTATTTGAATCCTAGGAATAGATCCTGAAGTTCATTTACTATTGAAGATAAAAGATAAACAGTATTAGAGATACTAAATCTCAGTAACTCAATTCTCTAATTCTGATAATTTTGTGATAAATCTGGTATTTAGATCATTGAAAAATAAAATATTTTTGAATCTTTGTAGAAAGGGGAGAGAGAGAGATCAAAGAATTGAATATTTATTTATAAGTAGTTGCTGCCTTCTTTAAATAACATGATACAGAACCTGCCCAAAATTTTCAGAATATTTTCTAGAAAGGGAGAAAGCGGATTTGTCTTCTTCAGAATCTGAAAAGACAGCATGATAGCCTTTAAATAATTCAGAGCAACTCCTTGAAATACAAACCAGAAGGGAAAATATAAATATCTAAATGAAATGCCATAAAAGATTTCATCTGCATTCTTGATTTAGATAATTCAATAATGACTAGGAGAGTCTCTGTCATGACAGTTTTCCATTTTGCAGTGGCATAAATCCCAATCCCACACGTACTTGGACTTTTATAGGAATAAGGAGGCACATTTATTTCAGAAGAGAGGCTAACTTTCTGTGCAGCCTCAACTTCAAGTCTTCTTCTGTGTCTCCATGTGAACTGCTCTTTTAGTGAGCTCAGTGTGGGTTTGAAGAATATGTTTTTATTATAATTTGCATATATAAAATTTCAATCCTTGGAATAGATTTCCTGAAGTTTATTCACTATTAAATGTAAAAGCTACATAAGTTCTTTTCAGCAGAAGCTATGTAGTGCAGGGATGGAAAAACTAGTTGTTGGTTTTTTTTTTTTTTTCAAAGGAAGATTGAAAGTACAGGGAAGGGTCACATTGTATTCTTACTGGAGAGGAATAGAAACAATAATGGCTTAATAATATTGTCTAACAGAGCTAAAAGAAATAAGCTAAATAAATTTTTTCAATGACCATTTTAAATTCCATTTTTAAGTTCCTTAAAAACCAGAAATAATGTACTTTGTATTATTTGTAACTATATGAAGGAACTGAACAGACTTAAATAAATGGCATAGGTATTTTCTAATCTCACTCTGGGGCCGAAATTAAATAATATACAAATAACATTTTTATGTCCACTGGCTGTATGAATATTGAATTCTGTATAATGGTGAACATTTCTGTGTATAGTGTTTTTGCAGTGATCTTAAATTATTTTCTTATCACAATTTTCTCCCAGTGGCAATATATTGAATTTTTCTTAAGTAATAAACATAATGGCAAATTCTGAATGAGGTTGTGCACAGTAGCACACATCTAGGATTCTAGCTCTTGGGTGAAACAGACAAGGAGTTCATCCACACTTTCAGTCTGTCCTTCCGTATATAGTTCCAAGCCAGCCAGGGATCTATTAAGACCCTTTGTCACAAAAATAAATATACATTAAGTTAATAAAAATTTCTAAT
The DNA here is from genome assembly GCF_900095145.1 of Mus pahari. Taxonomy (NCBI): domain Eukaryota; kingdom Metazoa; phylum Chordata; class Mammalia; order Rodentia; family Muridae; genus Mus; species Mus pahari. The sequence continues at coordinate 64,604,659 of NC_034593.1, forward strand.
ATGTTGACAATATTATACAAGATATTTTAAAGATTTCTTTAGTGTGTTCTTAGGTCCACAATGGAGGAGATAGAGAAAGGACTGAAGAAGCTGAAGGTATTTGCAATTCCACAGGAGGAACAACAATATGAACCAACCAGTACCCCCAGAGCTCCCATGGACGAAACTACCAACCAAAGAATACACATGGAGGGACCCATGGCTCCAGCTGCATATGTATCAGAGTATGGCCTTGTTGGGCATCAATGGGAGGAGAAGCCCTTGGTCCTTAAAGGTTCAATGTCCCAGTGTAGGGGAATGGCAGGACAGGGAAGCAGGCGTGAGTGGGTTGTTGAGCAGGGGAAAGTGGGGTGGCATAGGGAATTTTTGGAGGGGAAACCAGGAAAGGGGATAACATTTGAAATGTAAATAAAGAAAATATCTAATAAAAGTAATATTTTATATGCAGGAGTTGACCCTGATTTAAGGCAAATAGTACATAATTTGCAACACTATTCCTGGAATGAGAGTAGTGAATGAATACTCACACACATAGTTTATCACATGCTCATCATCTTATCTCTCTATAAAACTAGACATACAATGCTATCAAATCTTTGGTTTCCTAGTTCACATTTTATATTTCTATCTTATCTGCCGGCAAGGAAAAGGAAAATAGGAGATATATTTAAAAACATAGATGACTATCTCTGTATTTTCTGCTAAAGTAAAAGACATGGGACCAAGTAATTAGACAAGTGCACAAAGACTGAAAACAGAGATAAACCTGAATCTTTTTTTAAATATTTTTTATTAGATATTTTCTTCATTTATATTTCAAATGCTATCCCCAAAGCTCCCTATACCCTCCCCCTGCTCTGCTCCCCAACCCACCCACTCCTGCTTCCTGGCCCTGGCATTCCCTTGAACTGGGGCATATGACCTTTGCAAGACCAAGGGCCTCTCCTCCCATTGATGGCCTATTCGACCACCCTCTGCTATATATGCAACTAGAGACACAGCTCTGGGGGATAGTGGTTAGTTCATATTGTTGTTCCTCCTATAGGGTTGCAGAGCCCTTTAGCTCCTTGGGTACTTTCTCTAGCTCCTTCATTAGGGACCCTGTGTTCCATCCAATAGCTGACTGTGAGCATCCACTTCTGTATTTGCCAGGCACCGGCATAGCCTCACAAGAGATAGCTATGTCAGGGTCCTGTCAGCAAAATCTTTCTGTCATATGCAATATACCTGAGTTTGGTGGTTGTATATGGGATGGATCTCCGGGTGGGGCAGTCCCTGGTTGGTCCTTCCTTCCATCTCAGTTCTGAACTTTGTGAACTTTGTCTCTGTAACTCCTTCAACAGGTATTTTGTTCCCCATTCTAAGCAGGAGCGAAGTATCCACACTTTGGTCTTCCTTCTTCTTGAGTTTCATGTGTTTTGCAAATTGTATCTTGGATATTCTAAGTTTCTGGGTTAATATCCACTTATCAGTGTGCTACATCCACTCCAGTAGTGACAAGCGCGACAGGCCCCCAAAACCTGGGCACTGTCCCAAGGCGAAAAGTTCATGGGAACTTAGTCTCCTGGAATCGTGGAATCCTGTATAACAAATGCTCCAATGTCCTTGCTTTAGTTGGTAAACAGATCCGTGTGCTTTCCCTTAACATTGCTTTATTATAATTGCTCCTAAGGTTTGACTTTTTGACATAGTTAAGTTAGATTCTAGGTAGTCCTTGATCTGACCCTGGGCTTGGATTGCTAAGTCACTGCCCTACACAGGAATTTACCATTCTCTAGGAAGAAGGAAGTTTGTGATTTAAAGAGGAACCAGAGTAGATACTTAGAACCATAGATAGCTGAGTTACACCCATTCACAAGTATTTACAATGGCCTAGGGGGAAGGTGGACTATAGGAACTATGGCAAGGGAATGATGCCCTTTCCCCTGGCTTCTAAGTTTAACCTGACTAAGTGGAGCTGTTTTTGATCCCAGCTGTTAATATTGAATTTTATCCCAGTTGGTTCCTGACAGTCCTTCCTTGTTTGCATTCCTCTGTTTTGTGTAAATTCCCTATTTTCTTCTGTATGAATAATCTGATGCTCGATTTGACATTACATTCAGATATTACACGCTCTCTAGTGTCTCTGCAACCAGAGACCCGGTCCATGCAGATAGGAGACCCCAGAAAGGAGGTAGTCTGCGGCATCAGTGAGTGTATATCATGTGTTCTTTTGTGTTTGGGTTACCTCACTCAGGATGATATCCTCCAGAATCATCCATTTGTCTAAGTATTTCGTGAAGTGGCACAATAGATAACACATCTGACTACAAATCAAAAGATAAGCCTGAATCTTACAGTCATTATTAGCACTATACTTAAAAGGTTGGTTTTTGTTTGTTTGTTTCTTTGTATTTAAAGTAGGACATCTGGTCTACATTAAGCTCACTGTACATGTCTATATTTTGGTGCCTGTTTGCATGGCAAATATCTAGTTAGCACCAAGTGAATTTCATCAGACTCTAGCTTTAGTACTTTCCAATCGCTTTTAGTCCATGCAAATGTAGACATGGACTGGGTTATTACCCTTATATTGGAGCTAGTATAATAACCAAACCATCAAAATTTGTAATGCCATTTCTCAATCACTAATGCTTGATAGTATTCTCTATATAATGAACACTTCAATGTTCTTATGAGGCAGATATTTATATGGAACTGCCATGTGTCTCATGAGAAAGGACTCCTGATAGAGTACTTTTCTTTCAGTTAGAAAGCGAGACCATTTTTTAAATCCAAGGCAGTAACTTTGGACAAGTATCTGAATATCTTTATGTAACCTAACTTTTAGCCTACATCAATTAAGCATCACCCTACTTAGCTACTTAGATATGCATACGTTATTGAATTTTTCTCATGAAAAATAGTGTGGCAGCCATTGGCATGTTGCTCATCCATGATGGATGACTGATCCCATAAGCCTTTACATATGGGCATCAGTGTCATTGAAAAAAAAAAAAAGGCATTGCTTCATTCCAGTCCTTCTCAAACTCTGGGTTTTACTACTTTCTGTCTCTTGCTCCACACTAGTCCCTCAACCTTGGGAACAGTGTGCAATACAATCTATTTGCAGATGACTCCTCCACTGTCTTTTCTTCTTTGTGTTTTGAACAGATGTGAATTTATTTATTAACTTGTGTCTACTGCAGAATGAACTTCTCTGTTGAGGTCTAGGAACTACACTAATCTATAGAGATAGTAATTTAGAGGCAGTTTAATACTATGTCCTCATAGAAGACTAATGGTAGGTTCCTTCTTAGGTCCTTTGAACTTTCCAACTATATGTTCTTATCCAGGTTTGAAATATAAGGCATTTCGTTTTTCTCCTATAGAGTTGGCTTTAAATATAATAGAAAAGCAGATAATTGTTCCAATAACAGTCAAGAAACTATTTTACCTATGGGCATATCATCCCATGATGGTTATTATTACAGTTCATTATTGAATCTTGTGAGAACATTGTGCATCCAGCAGCCTGCACAGCACTTTCCTGTACTATAAAAGCTAATCTGCAGACTACAGTTCCTATTCAATACCAACTTAATTTAACCATGACCTATGTTCATCATATGGAGTATCTTAAGCAATTCTGTCTCATTATCAAGTTCTGCTGTGAAACTAAAAGCAATGAAAATAGTTTATATTATTTTGATGAATGGTGGTTCTATGGGATACATCTGACCAACAACCCAAGGGAAATTATACTAAGGCTAGAACTTGGCATTTTTATTTAGCAACCTATGGCATCTGAGGTAAGCATGATTCCCTGTGTTGACAGGTAAAAATCTGTCTTCTGTTCTTGACACTCATGAATTCAACAGAAGCTGGGGTAGCTAACATCGATCAAATCTCCACATTCTAGCATTCAGTAGGAAGGGATTTATGAGGCTACCCTTCACTAAGGAATAATGAACAATGAATTTTCTTTGGGTGGAAGATCCCCTTTTTAAAGCAGTATGGTTCCTGATAGATAGACTGTAAATGTATCTTTTATTAGCAAGATGCAATTGTCATCTTGGAGGCTCACCCTGTCTAATTTTTCTGAGCTACGACTAACTAGTTCAATTCAGCTTTTCTGGCCCAAACTTCTCTCCAAGCTGACTAACTCAATCTGTGTTGCAATAAATCTCCAACACAAATATGCCCCAGCAATTAAAACACTACTCAATTAATATGAATGCATGCTATGCACCTAGATTGAGCAGATCTACCACTACACTACCATCTTTCCCATTTATGAGACCCCTTATAACATCTGGTTTCTCCAGGCCATGTGCTTCTGCTCTGCTTTTCTTCTTCCTCCTCATCTGCATCCTCTTCCTCTCCCATTTCTCCTCCTCTCTCCCAACCTTCTGCTCCATCTTCCCTTTATCTCCCCAATCATCAGCTCTCCTTTCATTTTACAAATTAAGGTCAGAAGCAAGTTTACAGGAGTGCTGACTCATTCCTGGTTGAAGCCCCTCACAGGAGAATAGAATTAACATCAAATATAATTAGTCCCAGGGCTATTCACAGCAAACCTGACTTTCCTCAACTTCTCACCTGAATTGCTCTGCTTGGTCTCAAACTCTGGCAATTTGTTTTAATCTTCTAGCTCCTTCTCATTCTCTAGCTCCTTCTGTCTTCACCTGTGTCTAGTTTGTTCTCTCTGCAGCCCATCTCTGTAAATCTGTCCCTGTAAAAACTGCCTCAGAACTCCATGAACTGAACCGCCATAAACTCCATTCCACTGCAGTACCTCTCAACTCACCAACTCAATTGAATTGACTGACTCAGAGATCTGTAGGCCTCTCCTGATCAGATTAAAAGCATGTAGCACCATGCCTGAACCTAAACTTTTCTTTACCTGAAACTTGCTTTATACAAGGTTGGCCTTGAACTCAGTGATCTGCTTGCCCCTGACTCTTGGTATTAAAGATGTGTCAGATCACACAGACCTAGAGGGTCTTTGATTATGATCCATTGCCTGAGCAGCCATATTTCTGGATTACAATTTGTCTACAATAAACCATACATTAGGAGATAGCCCCATACCCACAAGTACACTGATAGCAAAAATTAGAATCACTGAGTTATTAAAAAAGCAAAAAGAGACAACATTAACTGATAGAGGTCTTAAAAGATGGTACGTACTCTTAAAAACGAGATGGGCAGGAGTAGAGGGTGAATATAAGTAATAAATTATTAAAAGTGAATTTAAATAAAAATTAAAATGGACTTGAAGCTGAAAAGTTGATATGTTAGGGGTCTGAGAGGACAGGGTACTTGGAGCGAGGAGTAGATACATTAATGTGCAGTGGGTACGTATTTAAAAATTTCAAAAAATAAACTGAAACGTATATTTGGCTATGACTGTAGACTGACATAGTCACTATAGAAATAAGTATGATTATTTCTCCAAATACTAAAATATAGAATCCCTATGTAACCCAGCTATACCACTTCTAGGCAAATACCCCAGAATGCTCTATATTCTGTCACAGAGACATTGGCATATCCTTGTTTACTATTGCTTTATTTGACAGTAGCAAAGGAATCAGCTTTGACATCATTAAAAGATGAATGAATAATGAAAACAGAGAAATATAAATATAAATAATACAATTTCAATCAGTCATAAAGAAAAATAATGTGAAAATAGCAGGAAAATATATGGAACTGGAAAATATCATACTAGGTGAACTAAACTAAGCTCAGAAAAAGCAATAGGATATGATGCTTCTCATATACAAGCACTAGTTCCTAATTACATATGTATGTTCACGTAGAAGTGAGTGTGGATAGAGATGGAAGGGGGTCATTATAGGAGATAGGGCTTTCTGGAGGAATAGGAGGTATAGTAGATAATGCAGGTCAAGAATATAAAAGAGGAATAAATGAATAGGAGGAAAGGACAAAATGGTTCAAGGGGAGAGAAATATGAAGAAAAGCAGAGATGGGAAATATCACTCTAAATTAGTGATCTGAAAATAGCACCAGAAAATCTGATTCTGTGTGCTCATATATGTATGCAATTGCATATTGAAATTATATATATATATATATATATATATATATATATGTATATATATGTAAAATATAAATATAGTATGTCATCAAAAGTCAAGTAGCAGACTTGTGTCATTTCATGTTAAATCTTTTCAGCCCACACTTTGTTTTCAGTTGTTACTATCAAAGTATATAAAAATAAAGTAGTTTTTAAGTAAAGACATGGAGTTTTGTTTTTGTTTTTACAATGACAAGTACAAATGATAAATGCAAATATACATCCATGAGGAAAAATTTTCCTAGGATACTGCACAGTAGGGTGGTAGTAGGGGGTTTTGTAGAAAGCAGCAAGGCACAGTTGTGTTTCTAAAATATGAAAATACTTCCAAATATTTCTGTAACAAATATATTAAGGATTTGTGTGTAGACATTCTGTGATGCAAACTTATCAAAATATGGTACTCCGTTAGCATGCTTAATTTTGTGTATTTGCAAGTTTTGAAAATAAAAATATCATGCACAAAATATTAGCTATATACATATATAACAAAACCAGTAATTGTATGCATAAACAGCACATGCTTTGGCTTCAAATGGCAGAATTCTGAAATGAGTGTGAACAGTAAAACTCAAAGTGTCAGAGAACAGCATGCCCGGGGCTGCAGCGGAAAAGTTATTTTTTGACCTTTCTGTTCTACAAAATGTTTACAGTGTGTATGAGTTCCTGTTTGTGTGTGTAGTGTGTGTTTTTGGACATATGTGAGTGTATATATTTATACATGTATATGCAGGTATAAGTGTGTGTTGTTATACATGTATATGCATGTGTGGGGTATTTACATATGTGTATGTGTTAATGTATGTTTCTGTGTGTGAGTGTATGTGTTCCTTTTTCTGTGCGTGCGTGTGCATGTGTGTGTGTGTGTGTGTGTGTGTGTGTGTGTGTGTGTGTGTGTGTGTAGGAGGCTCTTTTTGATCTCCAAAGAACTCTTTTCTCTTACTCTGCTTCTACGGTCCTTAAAATCCCTCTGATTATCTTCAAAAAGTTCTCTCAATTATTATCTCTCCATCTCGAGGTCTGTTCGGTAAAAACCCTCCTCAACCTTGATGATTTTTTAAACTTACATGCTCACAGATCATAGGTTTTAGCCATGTATATGGGACATTTTTCTGTTTATCACAATTAAGCATTATAATATAGAAAAGATTAAGGCTTTTTTTTCTACACAAAAAGTTTTATGAGTCTTTGATTGATGTGTCTTGAATTTGCCTATATTTACAAAGCTATATTTCAAAGCATTATAAAAAACAAAGAAAGAAAACCCAAAAGCCAAACCAAACCAAACCAAAACAGAATAACAAAAAACAACTGTACAATGTTTGTATGTTTCATTCTTAAATATAAAATTAGACATAAACCCAAGCACTTCATATATTTTTGTTACTCCACATCTAGAAAATGTTAAACCCTGTTCTACCTTTGAAGGCAACTTCACTCACATGAACTTAACCACACAAATACATAAGGAAAAATTAGCTATTTTTTATTGGCAAAAAAAAAAATTATTTGAAAATTTTAATTCAATACAATATATAGTATTTAGAATTTAAAATAAACCTTTTAAAAAAGAAATTAACATGCAGTATTTTAAAATTTAATCTGCATATCTCTAATCCTAGTTATGGCATGTCTATTTCAAAAATAAACTTACTTTCAAGATTTAGAAGTGATATATCTATAAATAACATATATTGGCAATATGGTTCTAGTTTGAGTTAAATAGTTTATACAAAATGTTAAGGTAACTATAAATTAACTGCTACTCATACATAAGTCTAGTTATTTTTACAAATGGTTATCAGATACTGTGAATGTAATTTTGTTCTCACTCAGTTAACACTCAGGTAGCTGAGCAGTGAGTTCAACTAAGTGGAGTATTGTAGTTCTCAAACTACTGATAAGCAAGGTATCAGTTGAAGGACAAAGTCCAAAGTGGTAACACAATTAATGTAGCTATTTTACTAGTATCTTTTTCAAAATAGCATAATTGTGATTGCTAAATAGTTTTGAGGCTCACACAAAAGCCAGGAAGAAGCTGAGTAGGAGGGCGACCCCTTAGGAAGACCAGAAGTTTCAACTAACCCAGACCCCTGAGGTCTCTCAGACACTGAGCCGCCAATCAGATGGCATACACAAGCTGTTCCAAAGCCTCCAGCACATATACAGCAAAAGACTGCCTGATCTGGCCTCCGTGAGAGAAAAAGACTTGAGGCCCCATAGAGTGGGGAGACCTGGCTGGGTGTGGGGGTCTGGGGATGGGAACATCCTCTTGGGGTCAGGGGAGAGGAGGAATGAGATGAGGAACTGTGAGAGTGTGGTCTGGGAAGGGAGTAATGGCTGGACAGTAAAACAAAAAAAAGTAAAACATTAATGTGTGTATCAATGTTGTACAAAACATTTAATAAAGAATGTTAATTTATATTACAGTGGCAGGAAAGATCATGAGGAACAAAGTTATCATCTTAATCAGGTTCATGACAGGATAAAATTATGAAAAATAAAAGACAATATTCTGGTGACTGGGGGAAAATTATGTGACAGAAAAGCTGGTATTCTCAAATCCTAGTTGGTATGTTATATCTCAAGAAGATCCCAACAATAATACCCAAAAGTAGTGGTTCGGATTAACTGTCAACTTGACAGGTTCTAGATGAAAGCAGAAGAGTCTTCTAGTTATATGTATACAAGAAGTTTGCAAATTACACTAATGGAATTGTGAAGTCTAGACACTCCATGTCACACACTTGCCCCCAGAAGATACTAGCTAGAAGTGGCTGGAAACAGAAATGCTCCATATTATCTGCATGTCACTTATGACTCATTATAATGCTTACATTCATGACTCTCATTAGAGATTAAGATTCTACTGGAACATGCAGAGGAGAAAATTATAGGACTTTACTAATTAATCTTGGCCCACAAAATTATTGTTTTGAGTGATAAGTTCAGTATTGTCGTTAGGCACCGTGAGAAGACAGGTGCTTAGTTTAGATTTCATGCTTTGCTATTGTAAGCCAACATGATGTTGGTATTGGAAATACGCAGTGTCAAACTCATTTGAATTCAATGACTGAAAGGGGGAAGGAAACAAATATTGGCACCACGCAGTACCTTTGAGAGCAGTTTTGGGGAGTCTCTGAGAAGTGGGATTGTGCTGTGAAATTGGAGGTAGTTAAGGAATTAAGGCAGATACGTCTTCATAATTCAGTATAATTCCATTATAGGTTTTTCTAACTTTTTCAAGGAAAAAAAAAGAAAAATTATAATTGGACAAAAGGTCAGAGGTTTGCATCAGAAAAGAGAGCAGTTTATAAGTGTTAGTATAGCTTATCTTCTGTCTGCACTCATGAATAAGTAGGCAGTGGACAGATGGATTAGCAGTTAGTTCTTCCTGCTTTTGCACAGGGCCTAATGTAGATAGTCGGTATCTGCTCCCAATCGCCTGCACTGCTAGCCTCAGGATATCCAATATTTTCTTCTGGTCTTCACAACACTTGGGCACACATACCATAAATGTATATACACATACATGAAATTAATAAAAAGCAATGTTGAAAAACCATGACTTAGTAGTCTTGTTCATTTCTTACTCAATTGTGGTTAAAAATGATCTTATCTGACAGTTCATTTCATTTTCTTTCTAAATAGCTAGTTGATACTACAGGTATCTTTTGATGCCCGTGTGGGAACATCTCACAGTTAGAACTCAGGATAAAGGGAATATAGGCATGTGATGGCACCTATTGTAAGTGCTCATTCTACAAAAACACGTAGCTCCATATGCAGTGTCTGTGAACTCTTTGCCCTGAATATTTACTATCTGTTAATTCCTTTTAATCAGAATAAAGTTTCTTGAAAATGAACTGAATATTATTATATTTATTCCTATGATTTTCTGTGGTACTTATATTCTGAGTTACTGTATTAAGCATAATTTTACCTAAGTAGTTATAAAAAATAAAAAAGCGAGAGATCGAGTCATGCAGAATTAGTTTTGCCTTGATCATAACAATCTCTGAGTAAGTGACATCATGAATGAATATGTATTTTGACACAAGCACAGACTATTTGCCTCTGACAGACCCCAGGAACAACTGGCTGATAGAAAATTGGCATAGCTTAAGAAGGATGACAAAGCTTTCCTCTGGAGTCCAAGTATGAGTGTATATGGATAAATGATCATTGCGTGTAAAAACTAACAACTAAGGCCTGCTGCTCCTGGATCTATACATAGAGACTGCTATCCTACATAGACCTTGTACCCCAATGAGTTAATTTCCCCCTACCCTCTGAGTGTTGTATCTACAAAGCTACTGACATCACAAGTTGTAGTGTTTTGGGTTAGAGAAATCTACCTGACAGCTGCTTCAATGAACAAAAACAAATGTTGACCCAGGTATGGTTGTTTTGGACTTGGGAAGAAGGAAGGAAGGGAGGAAGGAAAAAACAGAAGGGAACATGAGAAGAAAGTATTTGATGTGATAGTTTTGAAGATAAAATGGAGACATGGAAGCATCACTAATTAGAAAATTATATTCCCTAAGTATCAATCTTTATTCCTATAGACAATTCTGCTCTGAGTCTTGCTCCAAGAAGCTGCTGTGTGCCATGGTTGATGCAGAAATTTAGAGCTGCCCTGTGTGCTGAGAACAGGAGATTACTGAATAATCTGTCCTAAAAGAGACATCTGTACCACTCCTCCAAAGATTCTTTATATTCTTCCAAGGGAATATGTTTTAAAATATCTTCCATTCATTAATTCTGTTCCTAAGAAATAATGATTATTTAGGTAACATGTTAGGTAAATCAAGTCATAATTAAAGTTACAGGTTTGTTTTTATAAACAACAGAAAATAAAAACATTATCCAACTTGCTTCTCTGCTATTTTCAGATTTCTGTGATATTTTTGTATTCTGTTCCACTAACTTGTCTATCCTTTTAATTTCAGTCTTGGTGCTGATTACTGTAGCTATCTTTTTTTGTTGTTGTTTGTTGTTTTTGTTTTTCAAGACAGGGTTTCTCTGCATAGCCCTGGCTGTCCTGGAACTCACTTTGTAGACCAGGCTGGCCTCGAACTCAGAAATCTGCCTGCCTCTGCCTCCCAATTGCTGGAACTAAAGGTGTGTGCCACCACTGCCTGGCTACTGTAGCTATCTTAAAATCTTTAAATTCAAAAACAACATGAATGAGTGTCTGGACAGGCAGCAAGATCAATGAAATAGAATTGAAGACCCAGAAATGGACACACACACCTATGGTCCCTTGACCTTTGACAAAGGAGGTAAACCAAGACAACATTTTCAACAAATGGTGCTGCTTCAACTGACAGCACATAGAAAAATGCAAATGTATCAGTTCTTATCTGCTTGTATAAAGTTCAAGTCCTAGTGGTCAAGGACTTCCACATAAAACCAAAACATAGAGAATTACCAAAAATACACCAAAACTAAGAGAATTAAAGAGAAGAGGCTCAAATACATGGGCACAGGGGAAGAGTTCCTAAAGAGAATACCTATGGTTTATGCTCTAAGATCTAGAATGGACATGTGGGGCTTCATAAAATTGCAAAGCTTCTATAAGGCAAAGAATACTGTCAATAGGACAAAATGGCAAACAACAGATTGAAAAAGATATTTTCCAATCCTTTGTCTGATAGAGGGCTAATATCCAATATATACATAGAACCCAAGAAATTAGACTGCAGACAATCAAATAATCCTATTACAAATGGGGGTACAGAGCTAAAAAAAGAATTCTCAACTGAGGAATATTGAGTGGTTGAAAAGCATCTAAAGAAATGCTCAACATCCTTAGTCATCAGGGAAATATTAAGCAAAACATCCCTGAGATTCCACTTCACACCAGACAGAGTGGCTAAGATCAAAAATTCAAGTGACAGCAGATGCTGGTGAGGCTGTGGAGAAAGAAGAACACTCCTCCAGTGTTGATGGAATTGCAAGCTGGTACAACCACTCTGGAAATCTGTCTGGTGGTTCCTCAGAAAATTGGACATAGTATTACCTGAGAACCCAGCTATACCACTCCTGGGCATATACCCAAAAACTGCTGCAACATATAACAAGGACACATGCTCCCCTATGTTCACAGCAGCCTTATTTATAATAGACAGAAGCTGGAAAGAACCCAGATGTCCTTCAACAGAAGAATGGATAAAGAAAATTTGGTGCATTAACACAATTGAGTACTACTCAGCTATTAAAAAACAATGAATTCATGAAATTCTTAGGCAAATGGATGGAACTATAAAATATCATCCTGAGTGAGGTAACCCAATCACAAAAGAACATACATGGTATGCACTCACTGCTAAGTGGGTATTAGCCCAAAATCTTGGAATACCCAAGATACGATTCATAGACCACATGAAGCTCAAGAAGAAGGAAGACCAAAGTGTGATCATTTCGGTCCTTCTTAGAAGGGGTAACAAAATAAATTCAGAGCAAATTTGGAGACAAAGTGTGGAGCAGAAACTGAAGGAAAGGTCATCCAGAGACTGCACCACCTGGAGATTCATCCCAGATAGAGTTACCAAATGGAGACACTATTGTGGATGCCAACAACTGCTTGCTGACAGAAGCCTGATATTATATAGCTGTCTCCTGAGAGGCTCTGCAAGAGCCTGACATATACAGTGCCAGATGCTTGCAGCCAGCTATTGAACTGATCACAGGGTCCCCAATGGAGTAGTTAGAGAAAGAAATGAAGGAGCTGAAGGGGTTTTTAACCCCATAGGAAGAATAACAATATCAACCAACCAGAGCTCCCAGGGTCTAAACCACCCACCAAGCAGTACACATGGAGGGTCCCATGGCTCGAGCCATATATGTAGCAGAGGATGGCCTTGCAGGGCATCAGTGGGAGAAGAGGCCCTTGATCCCATGAAGGGTCGATGCCCCAGTATAGGGGAATTCGAGGGCAGGGAGGCAAGAGTAGGTGAGTGGGTGGGGCTATACCCTCATAGAAGCAATAGGAGAGGGCATGGGATAGGAGCTTCCTGAAATGTAGATAAATAAAATATGCAAAAAAAACCCTTCAAATAAATGAGTCTCTGGATCCTGAATATTTAAGGATAGAGAACACTATTTTCTTCCCTTGCATGTGAAGATGTGCAACCAAACAAAGAAAATTATTTTTATTAATCATTGGAGTTATGACAAGTATATCTCAAGCACCAATATAATGACATTTGGAAATGGATCATTGGGTAGTAATTAAGTCATGAGGGTAGAGTTCTTTTATTAGTATTAATACCCAGTAAAGAAAAGATATGAAGAAGATCCTTTTGCTCTCTTCTTTGCCATCTGTCAATAAAAAACTATATTGTACACTGAAGGATCTGCAGGCACCTTATTCTTAGACTGAAGTTCTGGGAGTTGATGTTCTTGATTAAAGCATCATGCTGTATTATCTCATTTTAGCATCCCAACCTGAATCCATTATCTTCTTTGAAAAATAATGGGGAAAACTCACATACTAATGTATTTATACAACATTTATTTTCTGTTTAATAATGACATATAACATAGTACAAAATGATTAAATTTGTGATTTGTTAAATAAGTTTAGTCTACACAATCGATTGCATTATTATGTAAAATTTATACTTACAAACATTTTGTTAATTTAAAAATTACTTTTGTTAGTCTTATCCTAGTTACATGCATACATGTTTCCAGATTTAGCTGCTGCTTGGAAAGTATTATAATTATGCAAGTCCTGTGAAACCTGCTGAGCAGTGGCATCCTGGTTCCATTCATAGAACAAGCTAGCACTTCTTGTGATGCATACAATGGAGAAATATTAGATAAGGACTGTGAAAATTCTGTTTTAAAGAAAATAGGTAGTCAGGAAAGTAGAGCCATGGACCTGATATCAATTCCTCCTCAGGAATTCAAACTGAGGGTGATCTTCATGACCAGCTGATTTGTATTGGTTGATCAAGAGTAACATTTACATTTTTCAGGTCAATTGTTAGTATCTAAAAACAGAAAGTAAAGTTTAAGTTAATCGCTTAAGTGTAACTATAATTTTCTTGTCATTCTTTTTTAACAAACACTATTGTCATCTCAGTCTATCTTTCCTTATTTCATGTTGGTATTCATAAATGCTCTTTGTTTTATATGTGGTCAGGTTGGATTGCTTTAGCCTACAATCCAGTTTATAGCTCAACATATCCAGGAATTCTTCGTGGCAGGAACTTAAAGGCAGCTAGTCACACACCCTATATCACGTTGTTATGTCATGTCACATCACAGATCACATCGTATTGAATCGTTTCACATTCACAGCAAATGGCATCAGTCAAGGAGACATGTTTTTTTGTTTTTGTTTTTGTTTTTCTACTGAAAATCTCACGTAGTCTTCATATACTTTGGGACACAGATTCATGGAATGGAATGGTGCTGTCAACAGTGTACTGAGTCTTCCCATATCAGTAAACATAATCAAGATAAAGTCCCACACACATGTGTAGATTTATGTATTTCTGTATTATATTATATTGAAATTACTACATTATTTCCCAAGAAATGTATACATATATAAAATAACACACACATGTGTATATATGTATACATTTCTTGGGATTACAGTTATCAATTTACTTAGTTTTTCCTTCTTCCTCCTTCCTAACTCATATACTCCTTTGGGCAATTTTTCAAATTCATGTCCTCTTTTCCCATTAGTTGTTTTTACTCACAAATATAATCTAAATACAGAAATAAACCCTTTTTATTCTGTATAATATGATTCGTCTGTTTTTAGTGGTGACTGGTATTGGGTATCAACACATGTGTCTTTGAAGTATATATTTAAGCATGAGATTTACAGACAGAGACTTATAAGGGATTGTCAATAGTTACTATTTTAAATGAAATACTTCATAAATAATTAATGTAATTTCCTTAACTTCTAAACTTACCTGTGCAAAGGTTTAGAATTAGTGAAACAAACTTCTTTTGAATGACTGTTTTTTTTTAAATTCATAGGAAGAAATATTTAGTTCTATATTCTATTTTTATTTATTTAAAGATTTATTCATTTATTATTATATGTGAGTACACTGTTGCTGCTTTCAAACACAACGGAAGAGGGCATCCTATCTCATTACAGATGGTTGTGACCACCGTGTGGTTGCTGGGATTTGAACTCAGAACCTCCTTAAGAGCAGTCAGTGCTCTTAACCAGCAAGCCAACTCTCCAGCCCTGAATGACTGTTTTTTAACATGATATAATTGTCCCGAATAAACTTGTTATAACACTTTAGAATACCTCCTTTGACCCTGACCAATTATCATTAGGCACTTCAATTTTTATACTGAAATCATGAGGCTTATTTACTATTGTTAACTATATATTAAAGAACATAAATCTAGCTGCAAATATAGCAGAAGATGGCCTAGTCAGCCATCGTTGGGAAGAGATGCCCCTTGGTCTTGCAAACTTTATATGCCCCATACAGGGGAATGCCAGGACCAAGAAGTGGGAGTGGGTGGGCAGGGGAGCAGGGTGGGGGGAGTGTATAGGGGACATTAGGGATAGCATTTGAAATGTAAATGAAGAAAATATCTAATAAAATAAGTTTAAAAAAAGAACATAAATGCATGTCATCTCTTTCAATCTGACTCAGCAAATAGAAATACAATCCAATTTATTTTAAACAGTGATTAATGGTGAATAAAACTTGCATTTTAGAAAACCAAATTTGCCTTTAAAGGAAACAATTGGTTTGTCTTCTACCTCTGACAAAAATACTAAGTCAGTATTATTTTTACTAAGAATTTTATAAGCCAGGACAATGTTTCCAAATAACATAGATTTATAGGACTAAATAATTAACCCAAGAAAGAGCAACAACTCTTTTCTGAACTACTGCCCTTACTCACTGCTGACATAATTTTAACAAAGTAAAAAAATTATCACTGAAAAAGTAGGAGACTAGATTCTAAGTTGAAGAGTAAATCTGACAGGCTAGAAAATGACAGCACAGCTAATGTTCAGACTCAAGTTAAAGAGACCATGGCCCTGCTGAAGTTGAACACTAACAGCTCAGGATCCATTAGAACCTCAACTTGGAAAAAGCAGTCTTTCTTTCAAACTAAATATGGACAGCCTGTAACTCTGTGAATTAAGTTCCTTTAAACTGACTGTTTGATGACTAGTTTTTTCCAGAGCTAGCATGTTTTTCTCATAGTTACGGACATGAACACATGGCCTTGCCTGGGGAAACACAGGAAACAATTTCTTAAATATATATTTTATTAAACCTAACCTTATTGGTCCTGAATTCACAGAACTTGAATGAGAAGAAACTTAAAAGTTGCATATGTGTGCATATTTACCAAATTTGGAGAAAGACCCAAAATTATAGGAGAAAATACAAAGCCGTAGGGGCAGTGGTGCTGTTCCGACACAGAATTCTGATGCCTGACTCAGAGTCCCTATTCTTTTTCCTGAAAATATTCTCCTAAATGAAGTTACATTAGTTTCGAAACAATTTCAGAAGCTTTAAATCTAAGGTATATGCAATGCTCAAATGTAAATCTTACTATTAAAAATAGTATTTGAGGAATTGTTCCAGGTGATAGCAATTTGGAATCTTGTGTAAGAGAAATTGTAAAATAGCTGCCATTAAATCATGTGTATAAAAAGTTACTAAGGAGCCAGGCGTGGTAGCTCACACCTTTAATCCCAACACTCGGGAGGCAGAGGCAGGCAGATTTCTGAGTTCGAGGCCAGCCTGGTCTACAAAGTGAGTTCCAGGACAGTCAGGGCTATACAGAGAAACCC
>NC_034593.1:64621583-64685963 GCF_900095145.1 Mus pahari
AAAAAAAAAAAAAAAAAAAAAAAAAAAAAAAAATTAGTACATAAATAAATATGCAAGCATAACAAAATTAAATAGCTGGCGAATACCACAGCTTATTTGTAATTCTGTTTCTTTAGTCCTGGCAGTGACCATGAGGAATAATATAGATGTTTTTCAGAGGCATACTTAAGTAAAGCACATTTTTATGTCACTCACCTCCTTAGCTTCATCTTGAGTAAATGCAAGTCGCTGTTTATTTCCACCATAAATCAGATTAACCTCACTGATACGGGTTGTTCCTTTTCCCCATACATAGATATTTCCAAGTCTCATCTCATTTTTGTTTCTATACCCATCATTCAATACAGTACTTGTTAAAGTTGTCTATAAAGCCAAAGAAAAACAAAGTCTCCATTGAATATTCAAGCAAATAGTCAGAAAATATATAGCTGTGAATTAACATGAATCTCATTGGATAGCAAATAAGTTATTCAAGTATATTATGTAGTGTGCTTTATATAGTGAATCGGGAGTAAAACTCCACACATTATTTAGTAAAATTTAATATAGAAGATATTACACACCTGATTTAAATTGAATTGTATTAAGGTATATAGATTTTTTTCATGTGTGTCTGGAGAGAGAAAAAAATGTAAGTCATTTTCTTTTCAAAGAACAATAATAAACTATAGCATACTTATTTTTCTTCTCAGGCAAAAATGATATATTATATTGATGAATTTCAGGATAAAGTCAAACATACACACAAAACAAATTAAAAAGTTATATCCATGAATTTATCTAAAGACCATCTTGTCAAAATAATATAGCTAACACTTACTAATAACTTTCTATTGTATTTAATTATAATAACAGAAATAATAAAGGAGATGTACATTGCCATTATCATAATAATTACTATTATTAAGGCTATTCTCATTATACAGTGAGGAAATTTGTCACTAGACAAAATATGAAGAAACTTAAAAACACATTATTTTTCTTCTACCTATACAAGAACTGAGGATTTATAAGATGGCAAAAAAAGGTACAGTCATATATATGATGGACTGTCATAGCATAGAAAACCTGATGTTTTTTCCAATTCCTCATCTAATCACACATGGAAAATGCACAAATTGTGGTCCAATTGTGTCATTACTTTTATGAAAATTAACTTGTGAAAAATTTTGCTGATTCCATACTGATATTATGCTATGAAATTTTTTCTATATATTCACATAGAAATGTAGATTTTATTTATTTATGTATGCATGTATGGCTTCATATATGTATTTGTGTTTATGTGTTTGTGAAAGGTGAGTTATTCCACTGTTTTATATTTTGGAGGCAACTTCTCCCACCAGTCTAGAGCTTGTTGCATAGAACACAGACTACATTGCTTACACCTCACATGGAAGATAAGTTTGTCTCTAATTCCTCAGTGTAGGATTACAAGGGCATACAACCATTATTTGAGAAAAAACAAAACAAAACATACAACATACCAAAAAAATAAACCCACCTAGGGGTACAAGTTCTTGCCACAGAAAACAGATTTTCCTGTTTTCAAGGCAAGCCCGTTACTGGTTGAGTTTTTCCCCAACTCTCCGAATATGTACTATTAATGAAATCTTGAGGTGTATCTCATGTCAATGGAGCATATGTAGTGAGAGGCTTAGTTCTTTAGTCTAGGTATTTATGCTGAGATACCATCATGAATACCATGAAAATAAATTTAGCAGTAAGATAGGTTTGAAAGTTAAGATAAAAATAAAACAAGCAAAAACACATTGAATGTTAAAAGGATGAGCAAAATCAATAGCAACACAGTGAGGAGTATGAACTAAGTTCTGGTTTTAGAGTATGTTTCTGCATTCATTATGACACATGGAATATAGCTTACTTTGCTCATTGACCTATCAGGTCAATGCAAATGTCACTGTGCTAGCTTCTTATGTATCTAAACATCTTTATACTAAGAAAGAAAAATTAACCTTTAATTTTTAAACTTTTTATGTGTACTGTTTCCAGCAATTATTAAACTGTTTGAACATTAAATTATATGTCTAGCTTTATGTTCAACTTTTAAAGTGCAATAGTTGACACAGTGTAATTTAAGAATAAGTGCATACTGTCTATCTCTTGACTATCTCAACCTGACTTGCCAGCTTCCCAATAATGACCCAGAGACCTTCCACCTTCATTTCATGTGTGGCTGGAGAAAAAAAAACACATACACACAAACACCAACACCTGATCCTTTCCCAGAGTTCCTATCTGTGACAAAAAGTCCTGCCTTGCCTCTCATGTCCTGTTATAGGCAGTCAGATCATTATTAAATAAATCAGAAGATGATGGTGAAGAATGTTCACAAAATACACAAGTGGATGATAATCCAAGAAAAAGAACAACACCAAGGTCTAGCCTGCATTCAACTCCCCTGAAGGCAAGAAATCGACATTTAAATAATACAAAGACAACCTTTACAAAGTGCACAAGAAAAGATTATCTCAACAGCTGTCATTTACATTTATCTAAATGGAAGAATTACCTATGGACTCTCCATCATCCCAGAACAGAGTTCCTCTTGCTATTTGGTTGTCATCTGCAGCTACTATAAGCTTCATGTAATTCAGTCGACTACAAGAAAAAAATGCAATTCTATGTTTTCAGAGGATATTTTATAATATAGCAGTCATGTAAGAATATGAATTGTAATGGAAGTTAAGAAAACAAAAATCCAAACAGAAAATGAAGAAGTTTACTTCTGTAAAATGAGAAAATGACATGCAGGAAAGAAATTCATCATAGTCAATGCAAAATATCTCAAAAGTTATTTAGCTTTAAGAGTTCACCTACCACCAATTAAACAGAAGTGGACTCATTCATAGTGATTGAAAACACTAGGTTTACAGATACACTTATTTTCATGCATCACTATTTTAATCAGTCTCTCCCTCCCATCCTCCAGTGCTCCCTCTTACTTCCATTCCTCTCTCATATACCAGGGTCAGACACATGTATGTCCAACATTCCACAACTGAGCTGTAGTCTCAGCCTGAGTAATACAGTTTTTTATACATTAAATGTAAAATTTCTTCACATTTTAGTATATAAAATATTCACTTATAAGTGCATATAAATAATAACAAAAAGAACAACTATATAGTTCTAAGTTCATCCTTTTTAACTCATATTACCTCTAGGCTCATGCCTTCATAGGTCTATTTATTAATTAAACAAAGATCACTATATAACAGTGTGTGAGAAGTAACTTGGTTTGACAGCATCAAATTGTTAGAAAAGGCATTTTCTTAACAAACTATTCTTTTCTGTTTTAATATGATAATCACAGATACTGAAATACATCCTATTCTTAAGTTTCCTAACACATCCAGAATTTTACAGCTCAATTTTTCAGTAACTTCACATTTGAATTATAGGTGACAGTTTTCCATGAGTCTTCAACATTTATTGCATGTGGAATGATAATAGCAGCTTTTCTTTTGAAATTATATTTATATTATGGTGAATGCTCCTCTTAAAGCCAAGGATGGACAGGATTATTTACATCAAAAAAAAAAAAAAAAAAAAAAAAAAAACCACGCAACTCCCCAGATCAGCAGATACTCAACTGCCTCAGAGCTTTAAGGGTGCCGGGTGCCGTCTACCAGGATGGCTCTCTTCATCCCATTTGGACTTAGGGAGCAGGGAAAGCTGAAGTTCATCAATAGCCTCATTTTCTACCATGCCGTCTGTTCATAACTACACACCCATGTTACGACAGAAGGATTGGGAGGGGCGGGGGAGCTCAGACATTTCTATTTACTGACATTTTCAGTCAGGTATCTTATAAAGTGCAATTACAGTTCTAAAAATAGTTTACTTACCTGTAATGTGTGTTCTGTGCCGGTTCTTGACATGGGAGAATATAACCTCCCCGGACATGTAGATTTATTGTATCAAAAGGAGCTGAAAATGTTTGACGTTTTCCTCTGACCTTTATGTCTTCCCCCTGGTAATGAGAAAGAAAGGGGGGTAGTGATAAATGACAATGTAATGTAATGTAAGATGTAAGAAAGCACATTTATGAAATCAAATGTTACAATTTTCTACTGAAAAATGAACAAAACACACATTTTAAAAATGTTCTGATTTAAAGTATATCCTAAAGTCCTGGTTACACTTTCATTCTCAGATGTTATTTGGTTTCAGGTTTCCTATACATAGGTCACAAGGTCACAAAAAATGGAGAACTCCATTATTCTTAGAGATCATTTTTGTATAGCCAAAAAAGTCAACAGAACCTTGTCATATGATATTAATTTCCATGTCTATTTGCAAAAATAAATCAATTGTACCATGTTATGTTAGTTTAATTCAAATATAATTAACTCCACATAAGCAATTCAAACTTTTTAAATGGAAAATACACACTCATAAATTATATGAATATATGTATATGTGTGTGTGTCTGTGTGTTTATGTGTGTGTGTTTGTGTGTGTGTCTGTGTGTTTAGTTAACTTCCCCAAATTCTTTCAAAACTCACTGTATGGTAGTCAAACCATCGAGCATTAGGAACATAGCCATTCACACTGGTCTGGTACTGGAATTGAAAAAGAAAGTCATTGAAATAATCTGAAATAAAATTCTAGAATTTTGATAATACAACAAATGATCATACTTACAGGATCAACGACAGGAGTCACCATAAAAGCTGGACCCCATAGGAACTGCCTGTATATTTCCCAGGTTTCCTTATCATCAAAGAACCTTGACGAAAGAATCACACATAATTGAATTAAACCAAATGATTTAATTTCTTCTGAATAACAGAAAATGTTTATTGATATCCTAATTTGCTGTATTTTTTTTGGATTTTTGGTTTTTTATTTATTTTTTAGAATTAACTGGAAACCATGCTCAAAAATATTTAAAACAAAAGGTTATTCTATTACTTGGGACACAATGTTGAGCAGTACAGACATTTTGAGTAAAACCAAAATCCAGGACAGCTCCAGAGAAGCAACCTCCAGGTGCTACAATCTCCTGTCACAGACACAGATGCTTCTCCTGGACCTGTTCCTTCTGACCGTTCCTCAGATGGCTCCACAGACCCTGGACAGCAGGAAACAGCCAACTCTCTTAAGACTGGACAAATATGCCCCATACCCATTCTTGTAGGTTCCCTAGAGACATATGGCACCCAAAGCCAACCAGAAATAGTCAGATATTACGATTACCCTATTCCTGCTTCACCATCACCTTTTTCTATTTTTTTTTCTTTTTTAATTAAACCAAAACAGAGGGATGATAACATTCTGTCTAACCTCCACCCCCACAGTTACCTGGTAACAGCCAGGTAGGCCTAACCCACTATTAAAAGGGCTGTTTGCCCTCTCCTCCGTCTCTTACTCTTCTCTTGCTTCCCTCTTGCTCTTGTTCTCCACTTCCCATTTCCTTCCCGCCTCCTCTCTCCATGTGCTCATAATCACCCTCTATTTCCCTACTCTCTCCCTCTCTCTGCCTTTCTCTGCCTCTACTATCCTCTTAACTCCCCTCCCCATGCCCTGAATAAACTCTATTCTATACTAAAAAACAAAAACAAAAACAAACAATCAAAAAACAAAAAAGATTGTTAAAAAGTACTCGTGCAATTTCATAACAAGGCACTATGGAGGAGAATTTATAGAGGAGAGTTAATACAGGTACTCAAATATTAACTTTGTCTAGTAAATAACAAAATTGAAAGTAGCATTAAGGGACAACTTGCAAAAAGATTATAAAACTTTCAATGCATGGATTTTAAAAAAAAACAATTAACAGAAGAAATTTTAGGACAAGATGTGTAAGTTTACACCTATAATCTGAGGCAAGAGGATTGTCACAAGAAAAAGAAAAATCACTGGGGACAGAAGAGGGGGCAGGTGGGCAACGATTGCCTATCTTAAAGCTCTTCTTATTGGCTGACACGTCATTATGTCATCAAAGATTCTTACATATGTAAGTTGGTGTCTAATACTGAAAATAAATGACCATAGGAAAAAATGTTACATATTCGGAAATAGTCACTAGACAGGGTTATATTATTTAAATTAAACATTAGATTTAGTTTTGCTTTTGTTTCATTAGCAAACTTGCATAGTGGTAAACTGGCCACTGGGGTTTAGCCCTCTCTGAACTCCCCGTGAAACAGAGGCCCGAAGCCCTCTCAGCAGGACGAAAGAACTGTTCAGAATCTATAATCAAAGCCTCAAATGTTAGAGAAGCAAGCAGATTAGCCTGAAACATAAGAGCAGTGTTAGTAGATGGTGAGTGGAGCAACGCCAGGCAGGTGAGCTAAGAACACAACCTCCCTGTTCTTTAAATGGAGGCATACTGTTTTTTACTACAAACTTTATTCGTTTTTTTCTAATTATAATTTCCTTGAGGTTTTATTTTGTCTTTTAGTAATATTCGCAACTGCTAATTGCTTCTAATTATCACATCCTTTTATTGTGCCTCAAACCTTTCTCCACTTTTTTTTTTTTTTTCATTGTAAAATCCTATTGGGTCCAAACAGTGCCTCCTCTATACTGCGTCTATGACTACCCCCTGGAGCATGTTCAACCTACCAGGAATTTGACACATAAAACTGACTTTCCATCTGCTAAGCCTCATCAATTACTAAGAGTTCATCAGCCAGGAGTAGGATTTCCAGTATATTTGCCTATTCCATGTTTGGATTTTGTCTGGCTTGAGCTTGGAGAAACTTTGAATAACACTGTCCAAGTACTGTGAGTTCATTTTTGGAACATCCCTATTGTCTGTAGAAAACAGTTTTCCTGTGGTCATCTGCAGTCTCTCTGGCTCTCACAATCCTTCTATCTAACACACAACGATTGCTGAGCCTTAAGAGGCAGAGGTAGTCCATTTAGGGCTGGCCATACTGCAGTTTCTCATTTTGCTACATCTTTTAATCTTCAATCAAAAGTGAAGGCATACAATTGAAATTTATTATTTTAATAATTTTATTTTGAGGAATAGTTCTTAAGTTATAATAAACAGTTGTGACTTTTTATTAGTTTAACGTTGGTGAAATCTGGAGGCCACCTTGTTTAATTACTCAGTTAATACAGGAGATTTGAGAAACAAAGTGCCTCATGAATAAGTTAAAGAGATTATTTTAAAGTATTACTTATTTAATTATTAGGGGAATTTATATGTTAACTGAATACACAAGTGGGCTTATTAGAATTATTTATGTAAACTCATTATTAGGTAAAAATGTATAATAGAGCATCTATGAAATATTATACTGTAGTAGATAATAGATTAATCAAAGATACTCGTTGAAGAAAAAAATAAAATTCACACTTACTCATGCATTAGGGGTCTGATGACAGTTCCACCATGAATGTGGGCTTCATGCATCTGTGTGTAGAAATAGGGCAGCAACGTGTATCTGATCTCTAAAACTTTCTTTGACATTTGAGCAAAAGTTTCATTCCAGGAAACAGGATCTTGCCTCTGAAACAAAGCACAATGCAAAAATACATTATTAGAGAATAAACGTAGCAAGTTATTAAGTTATGTTCTATATACTATCTTTATTAAAAATCTCCCATGCTGCCTTAATTCTATATTATATGAATAATGAAAGTGGTAGAATATTAGTATTTTAATCAGATAATGAATATTAAATGTAAAGCTTCATTTAATGGAAGTAAACGTATACAAAGTATAGTTCATATTTTAAAAGAAAATAAATATATTGTCAGCTATGCTAATACTCAATGTTGGGTTGCAAAATCCAGAAAGAAAAGATGTGGTTTGCTAGACAAATGTGGTCTGAAATATCAAGAGAAAAGTAGATCTCCTCATATTAGCCTCACACACCACCATGCAGTCTCATATGAAATGAACAGATTAGTGTACTAGCAAAATCACAGGAGGAATGTGCACACTAAGCTTGAATGAATTTCAGTCTCCCTTGGAATATGCACTTCAAGTCAAAGGCGTAATATTAATGGTGCAATACTACTTCATAAATATCCTCACCTGCATTCTCCATAACTCTTACTTATTTGACTTTAACAATTTTTTAATTATAAATGTGCTATAAATAAATCACATTATAATATAATGAAACATTAGAAGAAAGTCTACATATTTAAGCATATATATATATATATTCTCCATAAATATTCCCTAAACCCTCCCTATCCATACCTTTATTAATACCTGTCCTTTTTCTCCAATGTGATAATATCCTAAAAGAGTAGCAAGTTTCTATTACAATGTTCATAGTTCTTCAGAATATTTCTCCATAGTTGCTTGCCTTTAAAATTGCTTCAAAATGTAGTCCTAACTTGCTTTAATTTGATTATTAAGAAAATAAATCCACTCCCCCTAGTTCAAGTAAAATTTGAATAGATCAATCTTTTCTCAACACACTCTCCATCTGTTAATTTGTAAATGTGCTACTACTGTGTCTTTCTGACATTTTCTATTGTCAACCTTGGACTGACCTGCTTTCTTACCAATTATTCTTTTCTCTGAAAATTAACTAAAAAAAAAAAGTTTAGCACAAGCTAGCGAATAATAGTATATTGCCTCTTACTGTTCACGCTTTTCCATCAAATTAATCATTAACACTCAAAACTGCATACAAATAAGTTAATAACTCTCAGTGATTGCCACTGCCCAGAAATCTGCTCCTACTAATCATGCTATGTTTTCTTGTTTCTCTTATTTCTAAACTTGTCTTTTCAATATTTGCTTTTAGATCTTCCTATTTAATTCATTATTGCAAATGCGCCATACTTCAAATTAATTCAGTTTCAAGTTGAAATTTTTTGATGTAACTGTGTCCCAGTTTGAAATACGTTCTACAGTAAAACATTTTTTTTCCCCTAACTCTTCCAAAATCATATCGATCAGCTATAGTATGTGTGTTCTGTAAGCAAGCCATGTTTTCTTGGTACAATTCAGACCATACTTATTACTACTTCATAAATATTAAAAGATTTGAAGTATTCATTGTAACATTGTCAAGTAAAATATAATTGAAGTGACAACAAACAACATAAAGCTGCATAGGGAAAAGTAAGTGAAACAAAATTGATATAAATGTAGTAATTACATACTCTAGTAAATTGAATGTTGTGATTTCTTGAATATGGATAAAAGGCTCCAACTTGCATCCACCGAGCACAGAGGTGATATTCTGAGTTGTTAAAGAAACCACAGATATCTGCTCCAACCTAAAAGATAGTTATACTTAATGCATATCAAGTACTGTAAATAAATAGGTAGACTACAAATATAAACTGAACAGATCTACTTACATATGGCATCCCAAAAAGATTAAATTCCAGCATACCTAAAAATTAGAATAAAATTTTACATTAATATTTTCATTTATTTTAGTATTTTACTTTTATCAGTGAAGATGTTCTCTTTGTATATTAGTTCTTAGAAATGAAATATTTTGGTATTAATAATAAATTATTCTCTTATAAAACTTATAATAATTGTTATTGTACTCATGAGTGCTAATGATATTCTTAAAAATAAGAGATCATATGTGTTAAGATAATAACACTATAACATAACTTAAACACAAATAAGCTATAAATGTAACATAATAACATAAGACTAAGTAGAAGTGCTTTGTTTTAATTTTACTTTTTAAAATAAATGGTTTTTTTGCTGGTATTTAGTCATTTATAGTCATTTATTTTACCATATGGAACAAACACAATTCCTTTTATTAAGTAATAAAACCAATGAGAACTTCAATAAAATAAATACATATAATTTCTCATCTTTTTGATAAAGATATTCTAAGTGTGGTTTGAATCTATCACTACTCAATAATGTTTAAGTCTATAATCAAAAGAGTGTCTGTTCCTGGTTTGAAATGTATAGCCTTTTGCCATGTATTTACTGTCACAAAATATTTTAGTTGAATGTTTTTTCCTTTACCATCTCTCAGTGATTTTTATTCTCTAGCATATAATATATCCTAATTTCTTTCTTTGCTTTAGAATACTGTCTCTTCAAGCTCTTTCATTTTTCAACCTGGAAACAAACTAAAAGGGATAAAGATATTTCTATCTAAATCTAGCTGTGTATCATCAGTCATTTACTTCTCTTAAATATCCTTGATTATATCTGCCTGACGAGCAACAATTCAGTGGTGTCCTGTTTCACAAAAATGCTTATATTGTAAATCTTACAATTTAACAATGATACTTACCTAGTACAAAACAAAGTAAATATTTTCTTGAAAAGTATAAAAAGTACTGATAGAAAATAATTATCACATACCAATGAGTGATTTTTCCAAATTATCCCAGTTTGCATAGTTGTCTCCCAACCAGTGTCCCCCCCATCGACCAGCTGTGGGATAAGTGGACCGAGAAATGACTATCCCTCGAAGACCAGTGGTGTTCCTTAATGCACTGTACAATGAAGACATAGGTTCCATGTTTACATCATGCATTTTCCTTAAATATTTCTGGTTTGCTTTTTTAAAAAGAGTCTCTCTGTGTAGTCCTCACTGCTCAGGAACTTGCTTTATATACCAGACTTGCCTCAAACTCAAATATCTGCTTTCCTGGTGCCAGAGTTAGAAGCTTATGTCACAATGACTGTCTTAAATAATTCTACTGAGACAACCTTAAAAAACAAACTATCTACTTTATGGTACAGGTTTCCTGTTACAGGTAACACTTCACTCACTGTATACTAAAACTCTTCCAGACATGACATTTTTCTTCTCTTCTAACATTTACTAGAGTGAAATGCACATTTAACATGAAAATTTTCTTTTTGAACTTTTATTGAGTGTAAGTTAACTATAAATAACATTAACTAAGCTTATAATCAAATAGAGCATATAAGTCTAAATGTATAACAGTGTAGCTCATCTTCTCAGTTATACCTTATTCATATTTTTGTACATATAACTCTGAAGAATATATTTGCTAAAGCACCCTTTGCATAACAGCATACAAAGAATGGGAAACTTTAATGAATTATTTGTTTTTTTAAAAAGCAATCATTGTACTTTACTTCTGTAATTTATCGCTAGTCAAATCTCATCAAAAAATGTATTTTACAAATGTGTTTATAGTAACTCTTCTTTTTCTCTTCTATCCTTAGAGAGTATTGTTAATGACTTTGACTATTGAAATATTTTTCAGTTTAAAATATAATGCAAAGATACATTAATTTGTACTATCTGCATCTTTTTCACTTTTCATTTTTCATCTTTCAACAGGCAAGAACTTCCTTACCTATCCCTCTCTGATAAGCATATATATGTATATATAACATATACATATGACATAAATATATATATATATATATATATATATATATATATACACTAGCATATATGTATATGTAGCATATATATGTGGGATACACATATATATGATATGTATATGTATGTATCAGGCTATATATATATATATATATATATGCTAACACACACATATATGACACATACATGTGACATTAAAATGGCCTAAAATTTTTGGACTGACAAGAAAAAATTAAAAAGTAATAACATAATAATGATAAATAGACTGGCTGATTGCTTACCTAATTGAGGGAAATGAAAATTTTTTTCTAAAATTTATGAAAGAAGTAATTGACAAAGAACAATTGAAATGGAAAGAAATTCCTCAAGACTCTTTAAAGTATTGAAGCTTGAAGCTTATATCATCAATATGAATTAAACCAGTAAAGCAGAGGAGAAAATTACAAACATAACTTACTCCAGAGTGGGTTTAACTTGTGACCATCCATATAAATTGTGCACATCATAATGCAAAACTGATGATCCATCACTAAGGATATGTTCCGTTTCCATGCACATAGTTCGAAAATGTAACCCCTCATTTCTTTTTGTGAGTTCTGGGAAAACCAGGGAAAATATAGTAAAAATTTGAAGACCATGACTTGAAATATGTACCTCACAACTACATATGCATTAATTTAAATCTTCAGATTTATTTTATTAATGACATAATAGATTATTATGAGGTACAAAATAATGTTTGAATTCATGAATAAAGTGGATACTAATGAACTCGGGCTCAGCATCACAATGATCCCTCAAAGTTTTCAACAATATGTTATGGTGAATATGTGAAAAAACTGTTCTTACAAATATTCTTAAATACTATAGACCTTAGTTAGCTATATTTACCTGATGTGCCATAGTAAACGCATATACTTTCTACCAACTGTTAAAATTTCATTCATTCATATGTTCTTAGGGTAAACAAATTATGAGATTTTAATTAATGATTTTAATCATTTGTACACTTTATGTATACTAATTTTAAAATCTATAGTAATCTGTGGAATTGTACATGAAACTTTATAAATACCTAAATTATGAGTACATTGTCAGTTTTAAAATTTATATTTATTTTTTATGTATGTGCACATGCACACAAGGTCAGCAAGTAGTGTTGGATCCTCTGGAGGTGGGGTTATATAGACAGTGTTTAGCTACTGCAGAAGACTGCTAAGAACAAAACTTTGGTCATCTGAAAGAGCAGTAGGCACCCTACCATTAACCCATCACTCCTTTGCTAAAATTCCTATTGATTTTTATTCAGATAAATAACAAATGTGGATTGAATACATTTTCATTAAAATAATCCACAAATATCATAACCAAAACTGCCCTTGTGTTCAACAATCTTAGTGTTTGCAACTTCCTTTCAGACATTAGCTGTCAGTAGACCACAAATGGTAGAAAATGATAACTTTCTTCCAATTTCCCCTTCCCAGGAAAAATTGCTAAGCAATTTTTAATGAATAAAGGAATTAATAATTTAATTTAGAAAATTATTATAAAACCATAAAAAGAAGTTGAATTAAATTAGAATTATGAGTACAGAAATAAAACATTCACTTTTGTCTTCAAAAGAGTGTTGAGCTATTGGATATTGGACATGAGGTTGAACATATTGGTCTGTGTGACCGACCATTGAAATTTTAGGATAAATTTATAATTTACTATAACTTGAGGTCTGTGAAAACAATAAGCAATACTAATGATACAATATTATAAAAAAGTATAACCATCAAATTGTACCTGGAAAATAAGGTGGATAATTTAGTATATCATTTCTGCATTTATTTGTAACTGTTCCATTTACAAAGCTGGAAGGTTCATTCATGTCCTTAAAGAGAAAACAACAAGTTGAATAAATAATTTGGTAGGACAAGCTTATAATTCTAGACCTCAGGAGAGTGAGTTGCTGCTGTCATTATCTTTAGGCAATGGGCATTATCTGGGAAGTAGAGAGTACTATAGTAATTTATTTGGAGTGTTTGAGTACAAATAAGTTAAAGAAGTTTAAAGTGCTTTTTATTTCCTCCATATTTCAAAATTATAAAACATTTCATTAAAATGCCTGGCTTATCTCAGAATATTCAAAGGGGTTTCTATAATTTATGCCTCATTAGAGAAACAGAAAATACTGTATTTTTCATGTAGATTCACGCAAATAAGACCGAATTGAACATTATGCTCCCATAATACAATTTGTGATCGTATATGTCTTATAACCTCCACTCCCTCTAACCCTACTTCAAACTGACATCACTTGTTTTATGTTTGAAAATACAAGGTGTAGTTTACTATGTAAACAACTTTAAGGGACATCTTTGTACTTGATCTCAGCCACAGAGCCAATAAGCAACAAGTAGCCCCTCTACTAATCACATGGATTATAGTCTCTGTAGTCAAGTAAAAAGAACAGATACTTTAAATCTCATGAAATGACTTACTCCACTTGAGAAAAAAATCATCTTTTCTGACCCATGTTTAATTGTCAAGGACATGTTTATGAAGTATTTCTTATACTTCAAATGCTTGAATATCCAATGAACGATTTTGAATTATATATTATGCATCATGGAATTTTGTATCATATAGGTAGGTTTATAGATTAAATTTTCCTTAGTTAAAGACTAGGTAAATGCAAGTATCTATGTTCAAGGCATCGCAAAAATCAATCCCAATCAAAAAAACTAGTCAAGAATTATGTACATTCTCCTGGATTAAATATTTGCCTGTAAAAAAGTAGATTCTTTTTATTCTATCTCAAAATGATTAAATTTCTAACAAAATTGTGAAGTTTCTTCTAAAATAAGTAAAAACATTACCTTTATTAGTATTTGAGTGTGACATTTTGTGCAAGGTAAAATAAAGTGATTGGTAATGTATTTTTCATAATTAAAAGTGGAGGCTACTTTCTTAAGTTGAAAAACCCAGGAAATAAAAGTCATAAGTATATATATTGAAAATTTAAAGGTCTATTCTAGCAGACTTTTGTACAGCAATGTTCAGCAACAAAAGAGTGAACTAAGCTACAAGTCTATACAGGCATTGTAACATTTGCAAAACCACTACAGAATAAACATAAGAAAAAAATCTTAAAAGCTCACGTACAATCCACAAGCCATCAAACTTCATTTTTTCATTGTAGAAATCATAAATTTCTCTTGCCCACCACTCTGATGTGGAATTCCTAAAGAAGTCTGGAAAGGCTACGTGTGCTCTGGAAGCCTACACAAAAGAGAATGGAGATGCATGCTCTTACTGAAAAAGTCCTCAGACAATGCATATGTCACCAGAAATTTGTTTTCAGACTCTCTAGTTACACATGAGTAATGATGAACGTAGCTTCTCTCCAACATCCAATGGCAATGCGGACAGGGATGAAATTGCAAAGAGGAAGAAAGTGTGCCTCCCAATCATAAGTGAGTGACGAGAGAACAGCTCCAGGATCTTGTGGAAAATGGGGTCCATGATTCTGAGTCTGAGGAGGCAGATGACTACAAGCATCTTTTTTTTTTTTTTTGACAAAAGAATTTCACAAGAATTGTGAAAGCTCGAGCCAGATTAAATTCAAACATAGAAAAGGGAAGAACACAAACCTCCAACCCACAAACTGAGGAGGTTTTTCACCATGGGTGTTTGCTGGGAGAAGGAGACCCAGGTAAAAACTCGGGGTCTTTGTGATAGCTTGTGTCTTAAAACCTATTCTCTACAAGATAAGCATGATAATCCTTCCCTTTTATCACCACACAATCTAGGAGTAGTGTGCTGAGTCCTTGGGGTAATCAAAGTAAACTAAAGTATCATAGCTATAATATCTCATGTTAAGTGAATGAAAGAAAAAAAAAAAAAAGAAATCAGAAGGAAAGGTCATGAATTGATCCTTGGTATGGTAGAGGGAGAAGTTTATTGTAGATAATGGGAGAGCATAGGAGGGACATTCTGGAGAGTCTGGAGTGGACATAATCATGGGCTATGCGAGGAGAAGGGTAGGGGAAATAGGAGGCAAAAGCGAGTCAGGGAGCAGCTGCAGCACATTACATATAGAAGGAAAGTTGGGGAAAATGCAGCCCAGCCCCTTGGCTGGAAAACTCCAGGGTAAGGTATGATTTATGCCAGCCAGAGGGTCCTGTAGCTAGTGAGTGAGGGATTCCAGCTGGAGCCTGGCAAGCCAGAGTCACTTTGATGTGATAAATAGGCATCTTAACCTTTTGACCTGAGTTTGAAACCTAATATGAACACTTGCGATATGATAAAAATCCTAAATGCAATCTAAATCTTACAGTCCCTTCATCTAGTTATTCATGAGTCTTAGTATACAGGAAAAGTCAGGTAAAGAAAATGAAAAACAGTCCAGTGGAAAATATTTTTAAAAAAGCTTTCTCCTTTTAAAGGAAAATCTTAAAATTCAAGTATATGCTAATGTAATATTTAATTTCAAAATCTGAATTTTGGAATTTAGCAATATAAGACTTACATTAACAGCTTCATCTTCTGTTATAGTCTCATCTATTGTAATATTAGGTAAATCTGGCCAAACCTGTAAAAAAGTAGTAATGGAATAATATTTCAAGATGAATAGGGTATGGTTGTTAAATAAACTGGGAATATATTATTAGAGGCAAAATCCAACATTTACATTTCTGCCCCTATAATCCCTATACTTAAAACTTATCCATTTTTTTATAATATTTATAAATCTAGAGAAAAATGTCTGAAATATGTATATTTTCTTCATCCACATTCCCTGAATTTTGGCATGTACTATAACCACCGTGACTGTGATAGAATCATTTACCTGGTGGTCAGACTCTGCTTGAACTCAATGCTTTTATCACTAATACCATAACTTGGATCCAACAACATATAGGAGGAAATACAGGAAAACTATAGGAAAAAAATTTGACTTTAATAAATTATGTCATCAACATAGGAATTTGGAAATTTTATTTTATTTTAAATGTTACTATTAGATTTTTTTCAAGAGTATTAAAGAAAAAAACCTTTCTAATCAAGGGACCTAAAACAAGCCCGAGGTTCTAGGACGTGTGCTACTCACAGAAGTCAGAGAAAACAACTAACCCTGATCCCTAAGCTTTAAAGCCCAGAGATGGCAAAAATCGCAATTTGACTTATCACTCTTTCAACCCAATTTGTACAGAAAAATAGTTTCCTTGTCTGGGAAACTCCCTCCTTCCTACTGTAGGCTACAGTCTCTGACGTGTTATCTTATACCCTCAGGGTTGTCCTGCTGGTTCCTCCCATACCAGCGAAGGTCTTATCTTGCTGTAGAGGTCAATATCACTTTTTATTCTTTATTTCTGCCATTCTTTTTTTTTTTTTTTTTTTTGGTTTTTCGAGACAGGGTTTCTCTGTATAGTCCTGGCTGTCCTGGAGCTCACTTTGTAGACCAGGCTGGCCTCGAACTCAGAAATCCGCCTGCCTCTGCCTCCCGAGTGCTGGGATTAAAGGCGTGTGCCACCACGCCCGGCTACTGCCATTCTTTTTAATCCTTAAAAATACTACATGGGAATCGAATCCAGATATTTCCATGACTCTCTTGGATCTGAGTATCACTGGAAGGTTCAGAGAATGACTTTCCTTATTCACTTTAGTCAGATAGGTTTAATCCTCAAACAAAATAACAACAAAACCTAAACCATTACTCTTTTTTATCAATGAGTTGCTTTTTGCAAAAGTAAGAATACATAAGTATTTGTCACAGCATAACATCAGGAGCAGCTACTCCACTATGGGAAGCTTCATTATAAAACACAAAACAAATTGAAATTCTTCATAGAACAAAATTTAATGATAAAATATTTAGTTTTAGGATTTGTATGAATTCCTTATTTGTGTCTAACTTTTCAGATTTAAATCAGATAGTACATATAACATTTTAATTATTAAATATATATTTTATCTCTCATTCTGAATGTTTTAAAGTATTTAAAGAAATAAAATATCTAGCATTATCAAAATTATTCAAGTTAACAGTATTGAATACCTTTGCCCAGCAAATGTCATTTGTGTTAGGCCATTTGACAAAAACATCTTTCTGTATTCCTCTTTCGAAGGCAGGATAAGGCTGTGTTTCATTTCCTGAAATTGCTGGATCCTAAGATTAAAAGAACAACACAAAATTAAAACAAATTATATACTGAGCCAATCTCCAATGTGTTGGGTAGCCAGTCAGAGACACTGTAACTTTCTACCTTTGCATTATTACAACCTTCCGCTCCCAGTTGAAGAAATGGCCAAGCAACAATACCACAGCAATATACTAAAAATTACTCAAAACAATCGGTTCAGACCTCAAGCAAGCTTACTGAATGCTTTTTGGTTTCAATTTTACCTGATGAATTTTTTAGTTGTCTAGCTTTCTCCATAAAAATATATTGATAAACTTAACTTTACACTGATCATTTTTATTCATCCCAGAGGAAAACAAATTTTAAATGAGAAAAACAGAAGACATTCAAAAGAACATCTAAAATTTATAATGGAACAAATATATCTAGCCTCATTTGTCTAAGTTGAAGCCATTTATGACTAGAGTGGTGAGGACAGCATATTTTGCTTTTAGTGTCTGTCATGTGACTTTGTAATTATTCATTGAACGTATTCTCAGGTAGCTGGAAATAGCCTAAGTAAATACAATAAAATATTAATAGGAAAAATTGCCAATAGATAGGAGTAGAGTTTGAGAATTGTTTTCATTATTTAAATTTTGTATTTATGTATGGTTTGTGTGTGTGTGTGTGTGTGTGTGTGTGCCTGTCTGTGTGTGTGTGTCACTGCCATGGGTGCTGAAGAGGCCAGAAGAGATCAAAACTGGGCTTTCCCCAAAACAAGTAAGTTCTTTTAATTACTGAGTTATCACCAGACTCCAAGTCCAAAGGTGCCCTTCTTTTTCTTTTTAAAGTCTTTCATACCCTCATTTTAAAAAGTAAATATAAACAAATAATAGAATTTCCTTAAAAATTGGTACTGACCAGTATAATAATATATTTCATTCCCTCTCTTCTTATTTTTTCAACAAACTGAGGAAGAGTCTTGAATCGCTCCCCAATTGTGAAGTCTAGTTGCCTTTCCATATAATTGATGTCTGTATACTGAACATCCTAAAATAGAAAATAGTAACAATTTGCAAGAGCAGTTTGGAGGTTGTGTCTTGTATAGCCTGTATAGTAATACCTGCATTAAAGAAGTTAGAAAAGGAGACAAAGAATGAAAAAATAGACTAAAAACAATTTTATATGCATAATAGTTTGGTCAACGGTTAAAAAATAATTTTATTTGAGAAGTAAACATTCTAAATAAAAAATACTTCATGTTGGATTCCATGAATGGAAAACTGAGACAAAAGGATTTTAATGCAATGAAATTATGGTAATATGATCACTTAAGAACTGAAATTTCAATGCATATACAAAAACTGCTTTTGTCATCATGTTAACCATAAATCACATCAAGATAATTTACTTAATTTTAGCAATAACAAAAGAAACAAAGTATTTAAAATTTTATCAATTATTATTAATGTTTTGATCTTACATAATTTAAATTGATTTTTGAAATAAGTTAAATGATTAATTGTTTATATTTTAATATTTGGAAATATTTTAAAGCACCAAGAAATTTACTATCAGAAATCTCAAATGATTCTTAAACAACTAATTTGACAATTATTTTCTGTCAATCTACACTTTCCTAAATTATTACAGTATATGTAAACTTTTTAACTGTCATACTAGGGTAATACTAGAAAATATCATTTCAAATACTTATTTGCACGTGTGTAATTATTTTTCTGACAGTAATGCATTCAGCAATATTCGATTCTGTTATAGAGCCAATGTTATATATATAGTGAGATTCTTAATGTAAAATGAGCTGTTACATTGATAACCTTATATACTGGTGTACTTATATGTTACAAGAATTCTTTAATATAGTTTACATTGGTTTCCTGATAATTGTGGAAACAACATACTCTGTAAAGTCTGCCACTCAGCCTTATCTATTCCAACTATATACCTTAGGCTTCCATTCACACAGCTCATGTTAAACTTCTTCAAACTTGTCACATTAAGTGATTCTACAGTTTACTCAAACATAGAGACCACAGAACGCATATGACTAAGCCATCCACATCGTATGCTATACAAAATTGTAAAGATGTTTGTTTAGAACAGTTCAGGATCTTTAAAGTAGGAAAGTGAGCATAAGGGGAATATTATAGCTCCATACTTCTGTATCTGACAAAAACATGCAAAAAGCCCTGCTTCCAATTCCTAAGATGCTACTGAAATATGAGCATTACTTCCAAATGTTTAATGTAATCCCAAAGAATATAGTTTTTAAATATTTCCTCCTGTCAATACGAAATACACATGTTATTGATATACGTACATAGGGGATTTGAGCAGCTTTCATTTCATCATACAGTTGCTCAATCTCTGAAGTATTTCTGTATCCATAACGACATAATTGGAATCCTAGAGCCCAGTAAGGTGGCATGACTGGAAAGCCAATTACCTTTGAAAATATTATAAGTTAGATAAAAGAAATACTTTACACTGTATTTCAAAATTACAAAAAAAAACTTTGTAATTTTTAAATAAATATCCATTCATACTTCATGATATTGCTTTGTTGCAACTTCTGGGGTTGGTCCCAAAAACATGTAAAAATCCAAGATGCCACCAATTGTGCGGTAGGTTAGAGCAGGCGTTGGCTGGAATGTAACATCTGAAAATCCAAAATAAGACTTAAGTTTTTATCTGCAAGAGATTTTTGTCATTAGATCACATTTACCTATTTTATATGAGAAATTTATCAAATGATAGCTTTACCCATTCCATTGCTGTTCAGTAACAGAACTCCATGAGCATTGCCCTCATCCTCCAAAGCCATGTAATAGGGATGGAATCCATAGGAATTAAGTTTATACTGAAATTTAAGAAACATAATGTGTATTTAGGAACAATAAGGTATGAGCTAACTCAATATAGCTTAAATTCAGTAGCATAAAGCTTCAAGTTAATGTATTCCTGATTATCAAATTCAACTACACTTGAATAAAATAAATGCATTTTATTTAAGTATTTTCTTTTATTTGAATTGATATTTCTATAGAGTGTGCGATTAAATAAGAAAATATGTAATATCCATAAATTATGTGATAGTAACTGCCAAGCAATCCTGATGTTAGAGTAGTTGGTTCTTGCAGAAAGTTAGATATCTCACTTTATTTGTAAGTTAACACTAATCCTAAAATAAAATGTCCTGGAAATAAACCTAATGATGTAAGTAATCAAACTGTCAAGGACAATAAGTTTATAAAAATAGACTTCCATATTCAGAATGCAATTTCTATTTTCAAACACAAATTTTAGTAATATATTAGCATGTGAAATGAAGATCAAATTAATCAAATAATAGCTATTTTAATATTAAAGAGTTCTTTTGAACTAATTTTGATATAACTTTCTTTTGAATAGATGTTGATATATTTTCAGTATGGTAAAGATAGCATTGATTGTGTACCTTGTCACACACATAAATGCAATATTACTTTATTATTACTGAATATGTCCTTTAAGTAGCAACTGCAAGTGAAACTGATATTAAGCTAGTTTTTAAAACATCTTTATTCATAATATATTTGGAATGATGACAATTAATATTATTTGTTTTTCAATGTATTGGATATTCAAGAAATGTGTTTTGATATCAAAACAGAACTCCAGGAAGTATCAGAACACATATAAATATTGTTAATGATATGAGTTGTAGTTTGAACACATAAAATGTACAGTTTTATCTGTGGGATATAGAGGTATGACATCAAATCACTAGTAGTCAAAATATATACCACAAACAGTTATCTCCAGGAATATTGTAAGTGTTTTTGTTCTATGTGGCTTGGAAAGTTAAGAAACTAGTTAGGAATCGATTTTAAATCAAGATCAAGTTAATCAAATAATATCTATATTACTAATGAAGAGTTCTGTGGACAAAATTTTGATACAGCCTTTGTATGTATTCTCTTAGTTAACACATAAGTGCTAAAGAGGTGGTATGCAGGTTGATGCGGGTAGAAAAGACATCAATAGTCTCACTTGACCAATGCTGTGACCTATGTGATACAGTAATGATGTCCCTGAAAAGATGCACACACTGAGCAATAGTGGCAAGATAGTTTATGGAAATAGTCAACTGCTGTCCTGATTCAAATTGAGATGTGCCAACAGGAAGGTTTCAGACATAATGCTATAAACATAGCAAATCAACATGGCTAGAGAAATCATAGGCTCTAGCATAGAATCTATCAATGTTACTTTTATAAATAGTCATGTTATTAGTTTCTTTTCAAATTTATCTCCATAGATTTCAGTGGCCACCAACCTTGGTCATAGAAACTTATTGTAGCAAGTATCTGTACTCAATGCACTGAAGAATGTTTAAAGTGGTGATTATAATAACCTGGGAATACTCTATCATTATTTGGACATGTTTACCTCTATCAATTTTCTGCACTCAGATTACATTTCAAAAGAGGAGACACAAAGGAAGCAGTGGATGGCCAAGAATTCTGTGGAGTGCTATCCTCTAATTATACCATGATTACTGGGCACATAACCTCACAACAGCTGCATTTACCTGAGAATGATCTTATTATGAATTAGGATGGAGAACCAGAGTGGAACCTTTTAGCAAGGAGTAAGTTGCATTTAAAGACTGCTAGGAAGAGAGAATCACTCTTTACATATGGCCACTGGTAGGTTTTCCAGGCTCGCCTAGATACCTTATACCCATGTGTATGTGGGAAGCACTATTGAACTCATTGGGTTAAAAGAAATAAATTAAAATTAAGTGTATCTATTTAAAATAAAATCTATTTAAATGTATCTATTTAAAATGTATTTAAATTTATAAAATGTATATATTTAAAATGAAATCTAAAATAAAAAATGTTGTTCACATGTTTTTTTAAAAAATACTCACAAAATACTCTCTACTTTTTTTTCTATATTTTCTAATATTGTGTGCTTTTTTTTCTTCAGAAAATCACTCTTTCAGCATTGCATATCTCCCCTTTCATATTGTTTCAGACTTGAGTTATCAGCCTAAAAATAAGTAAACTAGATCTTCATCACTATCTTAGCTGCTTCATTTGGTAGCCAAAAATTGGTACTTACTCCAGGAGGTTGATCTCTTGTGAACATCCCCCAAGTGTGCCAATTCAAATTTCGCTTGAATGCTGTGTGTTCTACTTCCCCAAAACCATATAAATATTGTGATGGCAGACGTGTAGATATCTGAATGAATTGATCATTGAAGGCAAATCCAGGTAGGCAAGAATCCCAGCTGAAAACAGAAAGAAACAAACCAGTTTATTTCTATAAATATGTGTAAAATTAAAAAGTAATAACTATAATTACTTTATGTTCCAGAGAGCAAATAAATACATTTTATATATGCAAGCACACAGTAAGTAACATTTCAAATAATGATGGTAATTATTTCTTTGTGATCTGAGGAATTAATTTTTTATGCTCCTAATTATAGCTAAGTATCAAATGAATATAGGTAATTATTGTTATATTTTTCCTTTGACTAATTTAATGACTTAATAATTAAAATATATTTATGTACTATTACTGAGGATATAAGATGAGAATATCATTATATTTTAGGCCAAGATATCATAAATATATTAATTTCTTGATTCATATCTTAAAATTAAATATGATCTATTTTTATCTATCCTATGGATTAATCATTTTATGTTTAGTTTCTGTAACTTTAAAAATACATCTTATCAGGAGCTATAATTATAATATGTATTTCTATGGTAAGTTCTTCCCAGTTACTACATTCAGCTGTTTTCTTACTGTATTTTCTATTTATAGTACATGGTATGTGGGAAAAATATATTTAAAGAGAATGGATGGTTACTATAACTATTTGTGAGAAAATGCAAAGGAGGAGGAAAAGAAAGTGAGTCCAGAAATGAGAAATATTAATGTCATGAAAAATCTAAGATATACTCAAAGCTTCTGTGTAATTTTTTTTTAAATATTGCAAAACAGGAATACTTTTTTTGCCCCCAAGTGTTTGTTTTACAAATTATTTCATTTGTTAACTCTTCAAATTCCAAAAACTTCTATAATAAAATCTTGTTAAACCAGGGTAGTCAAGTTTTTCTTTATTTGCATCAAGACTGCCCATGACTGCCAGCTTTCTGATATCATTTTAAAGGAGGCATGGTGAACTTAAATGAAAATACATCTTAACTTGATACAATTGGTAAACTGTTGACATATTGTTCTTTTAAACTAAAAACTTTCCTTTAATATCAAATTATTTAACCACTTACATAAGCTTTCCACTGCTTCTCCTTCGAACCTGGATGCCAAAAGGATATTCCTTGATTTCTACATCATAGAGTCTATTTTCATCAGAGCTTGTAGGGGTGTCTGGAATATTCAGTGGTACAGGAACTTCATATCTCTTTTG
Source organism: Mus pahari (assembly GCF_900095145.1). NCBI lineage: Eukaryota > Metazoa > Chordata > Mammalia > Rodentia > Muridae > Mus > Mus pahari. The sequence continues at coordinate 64,645,451 of NC_034593.1, forward strand.
ATGTGCATCATAAATCTGTTTCAAAAAAACAGTGACAATACACAAGTGTTTATACTTACTGTCAATAGAGCACATGGTTTAAATAATATTTCCCAAAGAAGCACTTAAAATTCTCCATTTCTGCATAGCTACTTTGTATCTAGAATTTGATATGAAAAAAACCCCACAAAACAAAAACCAAAAACCAAACAAAAATACAAACAAAAATACAAGCAAAAACCTCCAATGAACTCAAGTAGAATACTAAATTCATTAATTCTTTCTCCTAAGAAAGTTTCTATTCAACTTACCTTAAACTGTAGCATGTCATTTTTGTGATATTTTACTTCCACACGTAGAGTGGAGATGGGATTAGATGGAAGCTTAATTCTAGCATTTGCAGGATTCAACTGAAGTTCTGCTGTTATTCCCGTTGCCAATTTTTGAGTTGAAGTTAACAAATAGGGATTGTGGTTCGAAGGAAAGTAGCATGCAGGCACATTAGAGAGCGCACTAACCTAAAAGCAATGCGTGTTCAACACCAAAAATTGTAAGCATCATAATCACGAACTTAAATCAAACAGAAAGACCTTAACCAAGCTTAGTAACACCTGTTGTGACACAAAATAAAACAATCTATTATGTGTTTAGTACATATTCTGAATTCATATCACATACTGAATATTCATATTGACATACTGAATCTCAACTTAGAACAGTAGAGACAAAAGGTCAAATGTTGCTCATCAATACAAAATAACATAAATTATTTGTGTTGTTTTGACAAAAAATTATATAAATGAATTTTCCTGTATTTTATTTTATGCTATAAATGCTACTATTTCCTCTGTCTGAAAATGACTGTAAAATACATAGTTGAAGTTTATTTTTCTCTATTTATAATGGTATTAATATCATTTATTTTTATAGCTTATGTTTAAAACTGCAGATTGCATTTCTACTAGTATTTAAAGCAGAAAATCTTAACAAAGATATTTTTGTCTGCTTTTTGACAAGGTAGAAAATAGTCTCTAAAGGTAAATTGGTAACTTTGGCATTGAGTGTGAGAGAGCTTGCCACAGTCTGTTCGATCAAATTTGTATAGTTATTAATTGATTGTAGAATTTGAAGAGGCAATACATATTTCACTCTATCTTTTAGATAGTGCATAAACCCTAAATCTACTGAAAAGTAAGAGATACAAACTAATTACACAAAGATGGTGTTTTTCTATCATCTCCCTCTTAGTGGGTAGCTTGCAAATATAATGCCAATAATTTTGATGAATTGTGAAAAACAAAACCATATGGTAAAGATGGAAGAATATGAGGCACTGTTGGTATTATAATGCTGGAAATAAACCTCAAGTTTCTGGTTAAAAGAAAAAAAAAGATAAATCCTGTTTTGCTTAATCAACTCAGATTTTAGGTGCTTACAGCCTCAGTTTAAAGCAATCCATCTCTAATGTGAACACTGTGATAGTCATTGAAAACACAGTTTATAAAATGGTCATCTTTAGGCACTTCTAATTTATGACTCTTTCAGAGATATTTTATTTTAACTTCACTACATCTCTTTTATTAATAGTTACCATCAGAATTAACTTTTTTTCTTGACTAACTATAGTCTAGTACTAGTAGTTTAGGCAGGTATGGAGAGCCAGCTAACCAGTTAAGACTACTAGCTTCTCTTCTGGAAAACTTGGGTTTAATTTGTAATGCCAACATAGCAGCTCACAACCTTTTGAAATTCCAGTTCCTTGGCAGCCAACACTCATTTTGGTCTTCACAAACCCTGCATATATGTGGTTCTCATGCATATATACTTGCAAAATGCCCATCCATATAAAATTTTTAAAATGAAAAAATAATTCAGGAAAACAGCTTTAAAATCCATTTTAAATATTCAGGAGAAAAATTAAGTAAGTTGTGTTCCCCAAGAAATAACTGCCTAAATATAAAATATGCTATTAAAAGATTTGTTTTTAAACAAAGCTACCTATATCTCAGTAAATTTGTATATTTTGGAAGTAAATAAGTTGCTGTAACTTTAAGAGTAGTAGTGGTGTGTATTTTACATAGGATATTTTCAAATGACTTTAGATTGGTTAGCACATTTAAGATTCAAGAAAATTGATGTCAGTTTAAGTACAAATATGAGCCTGCTAACTACCTGAAAGAAGTAGAAAAATAACCAACATATCTCATGTTCTAGGAAAGATTTACATTTCCTGATAATATCAGTGATTTCTTTCTCTATTGCCTTCTGAAGATGTATTTTATGTTTGCTTTCTTATCAGAATCAACAATGTGATTTATATAGTCTGAATACAACTGGATTAACCACACCATTCAATGCTATCTTGTTACACTCTTTTTGTCTTTGTGCTTTCCTTATCAAGCTTGCATCTTTCACCAACACTAAAGTTCCTTTTTCATTTTGTGTTAATGCATGATCCCTTATTAGCATTATTGTTTTCAATGTATAACTCATAGTCCTGTTAAAAATAATTTGCATTCTGCTTCTGCAGTACATGCAGTACATGACTCGGGTAAGAGAGCACCATGCTGTTTGCTCCTTCTTTCTAAATTCACAATTAACCCATGTTGCAACCATAGTGACTCTTCACTGTTCATCCTGTGACAAAATCTGCACAAAATCTGCATTCTGCACTGCTGTCCAACATAAACAAAACCTCCATTAACTGCACATGTCCAAGTTTTTATAGTTTGAAAATTTGTTTTGGAAGTACTGGATACTACTGACATATGAATTGCCAATTTAGCCTGTCGCTATAATAATTGTAAAGTACGAGTAAAACAAAATCCTATTTAGAAAGGGAAAAAAATTATTAGCCATTCTGCCTGAAAAGTGATTTACCTGGTCACCTTGTCAGTCATCTGCTATACAATGCCTTTAAAGAATTAATTCATTTAATACATAATTGTCTATTAAATATGCAGGTTTCAAATACCAAATGATCATAAATGAATATAATTTCTATATTGTTAAACTTAAAATGTATGTGTAAATGTCTTACTGATGTGCTTATATGAAAATTACATATTTATTCATAAGGAACACTTGATTACCGGTTCCCATAAGCAGCCTCTCTCTACACAGGTTTTCTCAGTAGCTGTGCCTACATCTGGGTAACAAGTGAATTTCTCATTGTCTGAGAAAGGTTGCGTCGTCCATCTAACTATAAAGGTTTTGCTGAGGTTGAAGTTGAGATCTGTAATTGAGAGAATCTGTAAAAAGAAAAAAAAAAAAAAAAGATTGTTTAAATTGATGATGTTTTAAACTTGATTTAAAACAATGTCAAAATCTAGCAAACAGAATTTTTATGAGTATTTATTACTTTGATTTACTTTTTGAAGAGTAAAAGAAGTAAAGAAAAAAGTGTGTATTTAGAGCTCCAAAGTGAGTGTTAGAGAACACAGAGAAGCATATCACACACTTTAAAGTGATCCCTTTACCTTGTTGAAAGCATCAAAAGTGAAAGCAAGATGAGGACTCATTTGCTGGTCATTTTCACCCACTGTAACAGCTGTAACAGTGTCTCTCAGCCCAAGGACTTTGATTGTCTTAAACATAAGGGCATTTCCTTCTGGATATGATGAATGTGTGCAGTTAACAACCAAGTTATTCTGAGAAGAATCAGGATAAAATATCAGATGTTAGGTCTTGGTAGTAAACAGATTGATGAGAGGTATTAGAGAGAAGTCAATGAACGAGTCATTCAGCTTCCTATCCCACTAGCTGTCCCAGTGCAAATAACTTCCTTTGTTTGTACATATGTCATAAAACTTTATTTTTAGAATAAATGATGAAATCACATATGAGGTCAGTCATATGTAATATCTCTTATTCTAATCCTTATATTATTCATTTATAACTCAGTAGTGTTAAAAACAATAAAGAATTCTAACTTTTCTGAAAAATTCTTGTTCAATATTTTAAATAATTAAAATATGTTGAATATATAGACATTATTTTCCTAGGGAGGTTGTTACAGTAGACTTTAAGAAATAGAAAGACTACAATGCACAAGTTTCATCATAAATTTAATCTAACTCAGTTAATAAAATTTGTTTGCTCATAATGAAATAATTTAAATTTAGCAACTAATTCCACAAGCTATTCCTCTTAACTTTATAGAAAACGGGAGAGAATTTTAAGCACTTCTAAGAAGTAGCCTATTTCAAAAAATAAAAACATGACAAAAATGACCAAAAAAATCAAATTAAAAAAGAAGTAGCCTAAATAATAAACTAGATATTAAAAAAACTATTTTCCATTAAATGCTTACATTAGAAACTGAAAACTCGTATAATATATAGATCTCCTTTTCTATGGTATCTGAAATTGAAAAATAAATAGTTATCAGATAAAAGTTAATTAAATTTTCTTTTATTTTATATTTATATAATACTTAGTTCTTTTAAAATTATAATAATGAAGAGCTATAAATGATTTATATTTTATGTATCTAATAAACAAAGAATAAAGAGAAGAAATTTTATGTAGAAATTGCTGGGGCAGTAACAAGGGTATTTGAAGTAAGGCCGTGTGTAGAAGATGCTGTAGAGGAATTTTAATCCAGCAACATGGATTCTTTGGTAAGGGATCATATCCAATGACCTTATAGGTGTATGTGACCCAGTCAGAATGCAGACACTCCCTGGATTACAGTATGATCTGGCTGGAATAGCCATGCAAATTGTACACACTTTAAACCCTAAAAATGAACATAAATTTAGTTTATAGAAGGAAGTGGTCATGTTTGCAAGTGATAGCTAATTGAGAGGCAGACAAAATTAGGAATTAGAGGAAGATATGACAAAACAAGTCAGAAATAGGGTACACTCGACTCATATAAGAACATCTCAGGCAACAGAGGCTGCTTAAGAGCAGCATGTGATGTGTGTGTATGGCATTTTGGTTAGGACAGGTTTACAGAGACAGGGTGCAGAGAGAACAAGTTAGATACAGGTGATGACAGAATGAGCCAGAGAATGGGGAGCCTGAAGAGGTACATCAGTTAGCCTGGAAGATTAAGAGGTATGGAGCCTAGACATGGACCTAGACAGTACAGAGAGAGAAATTCTTAGGCTGTGTGTTTGCTCAGCTTGGATACAGCTTTCATCTCATGCCTTCTCTGAGGAAATAAAAAACAACTATTACAAGATGCAATTAAATTATATTTTACAATGTATATGGGGAAATGTCCCTCAAGCCTCAACCCTATACAAACAACTACAGTCAGCTAAGGAATGCTGAGAGTGGTAGAAAGCCTTCTCCAGTAATTGGTATTTTGTATCAAATGGTCAGTCCTGAAAACATATATATACAAGTAAGATTACACATAATGAGCAGAAGATATGCATACACACAAATATATGAATGTATGTATGTACAAAAAAATCAGTGAAAAACAAGGTCATGAATTAGAAAGAGAACAAGAAGGGTTACATGGCAGGAAGGCAAAAGAAATGTTATAATTATAATTGTATATTATAATTATTGTTAAATTATAATAACAAAAAATACAGCTATGTATTTTTCAAATTATAAGATAGTATTTTTGATGTTGTATTTCCTTGTTAACAGACATATTAAATATATTATCTGGTTTAATTTTTCAATGAATAGAAAAATAGACTAGAGATTCAAAAGGAAACATAATTTATTCTAGTCAGGTGTATTTGCCCAAGCATGTAATTTCAGTTTTGTAAAGGCAAAGACAGGAATGTCAGAATTTCACCCAGTTTGAGATATATAGGACCCTGTCTTCACTAATAAAGCACTCACAAGTATCAACGTATTGTTATAATTTACTATTTCATGCAATATTGATGCATAGGTTTTACCTATGAAATTATATATTTTTTCTATGAAGAAATGACATAGTACAGTCTTATTTCATTTCTCTTTATTAATCATTTTTAATAATTTTGGGAAAGGGAAAGAATATAGAGGTATTCTAAAATTAAATTGAACCTGTAATGAATCTAATTCTTAAAGAAATGTAACAAAACAATGATATCTGTATCACGTGTTTACTAAAACATTCCTAAGCCATCTTTATAAGGAAACTGAAGATTAGGACCAAATTTTGAAGAAAAGTAAACATAATAAAATTTAAAGAGATTTAATGAGTTCAAATAGAAACTATATGATAACACTTATATGAAACTATTATTACCTAAGTGTACCATATTAAAATAAATGAATTAAACATGTTAAGAAAAAATTAGATGATTAATTAAATCTAAAAACATAAAATTAATATTCATGATTCACATAGCATAATAAAATGGCTCATAGCTATTTTATTAATAATTTAGTTTGTTTCTAGTTGTACTAAATTCTCAAAATATAAACTAAAGGATTCTGAATAATGGAGAAGAAATTTCTTTTCTTTTTTTGAAATTTATTTATTAATTCTCTATACAGTAGTCTGCCTGAACATCAGAAGAGGGTACCAGGTCTCATTATAGATAGTTATTAGTAACTATTTGGGTGCTGGGAATTGAACTCAGGACCTCTGGAAGAGCAGTCAGTGCTCTGAACCTCTGAGCCATCTCTACAGCCTGAAAAGGTATTTCTTTTGCTCAAATAATTTGATACTGACATTAACTACAGCTAAGAGCATTGATTTGTTTTTTTCTTTCATTAATAAAATGTTATGTTTAAAGATTACAATTAATGCTCCAGAACATTTAAAAACATGAATAATCCCAACACTTGAAATTTTGACAAATTATATCAACTTAAAATATTAATTTACCATAAAATCACATGCATTTGTCAAAGATATTTCACAACACACCAATTACAAAGTTGATATGGTAATCATCTACACAATTCAAATTTAATAAAGTACTATAAAAACCATGATGAATGGAACTTGTATGAATAGAGCTAAAATACTGTTATCAGAATGGATAATTAAGCATGTATTCATTGAAACTTGCCTTTAGTTTCACCATCATCCCAGAAGAAGTCTCCTTTTGCTGCCTGGTTATCATCTAATGCAACAATAAGGCCTAGAGGATTCTTTCGGCTACAAAGTAAAATGTGGTTTGTATACAATTAAAATTTATTTTGTTATCAATTTATAACGTAATAAATACATTTCAATTTAAGCTTTTTGTTGTGTATTATCAAAACTTTTGTATTCCTAGTTTTCAATGTAAATATACTTAAATCAGTAAAGACGAATTTTATACACTTTAAGACATATTGTAAATCTGTGGTATTATTTAGTCATTGAAGGATATTACATCTGCAAATTTTAAATTCTATAACATTCTCATTAAAACCAAAGAGTTAAATGTGTCTGAAGAATGTCCAGCTTGGAGTGCTGTGTAGATTGATTAATGTTAAAAACACTCATGCTACTTGTGAGGATCCAAATTTGGTTACGAGTACTGACATCTCATGAATCAAAACTATCTGTAACTTCATTATCAGGAATATTACAACCTCTTCTGCCTTCTGTGGGCACTGCATACATATTGAACACATACAAACATGCAAGCAGGCATGGATACACACAAATGAGTTATAAAACTAACTTACTTACTAAATAAGAATGTCCATTTCAACCAATATAACCTTTTCCCCCTTTTTTTATTAGATATTTTCTTCGTTTACATTTAAATGGAAACGTATTAGGCCTCCAACTGATATGAAAATCCAGATGTGCTAACTAAGTTTAGTCAACTCAGCAGAGGTTAGTGTCAAGAGGAAGGGACCCCTTTTGAGAAAGTGCCTCCATACCATCTGACTGTAGGCAAGCCTGTAGAGCATTTTCTTAATTAATGATTGGTGGGGATGGCCCTGCCTATGGTGGGTCTTGCCATACCTGGGCTGGTTTTATAAGAACCCGGGTCCTATAAGAAACTAGGATAAGGAAGCCATGAGGACCAAGCAAGTAAGCAGCACCCCTCCATGTTCTCTTGCATCAGCTCCTCCCTCCAGGTTCCAACTCTGCTTGAGTTACTGTTATGACTACATTCAGGGATGGGTTACAATGAGATGTCATGGAAATGATTTGTGAGGTTAATTACACATTTTCATGCTTCATCAACATATGATAACACCTCTGATGGTGTAGGGTCCTATCAACAATTTTACACAAAATATATTACTTACACCACAATAATCAAAGTTTGATTCCATTGTTCAAAGAGATCTGCATGATGAGTAATTTTTAAGAGCATATTTATGGAATGGTTTTACAAGTAATCAATTCTGAAAAATCAAATTATGTGCCTGCTAACACAAACTGATGTACTCACTAGTATTTCCTCAATAAACATTTTCAGAAAATAGAGCCAGTCACTGTTATTCTTAGGATATAAATTTCTAAAACTGTAAGTCCCTCCACACATTGAGATTTTTACTCCAAGCAACAAGAATACCTCATAGAACACAAAGCATTATGAACATGTGTGAATAGGCAATATTCCTTCATTTTACCTTGCTGTTGTTGTTACATCAGGTTGCTGAATAGGGATAATATAACCTCCTCTAAGATGTAATCCTATTTTATCTTCTGGAAGGTACATGTCAATCCTTTGTTTTCTCCATGGCCTTTTTTCACCCTAATAGTTAAAGAATAAATATTATTTTTATTGTTAATACATATTTTAAATTGGCTTTATCGTGATTCTGATTGATACATTTTATTTATTATTATTTGTTAATTTATTTCTATGCGATGAAAATAATTCATTCAGATTTCTGTGCATAGGAAAATAAGTTCATTTTATTCTAAAATATAATATAGGATATAGATAAGTATTTTCTTGTCCTATAATAGTTAAAAATTGTACATTTATTTTATACCATTTTTATTCATAATGCTATCTGCATTATGGAAAGAATGTGTAGTATTCAACTTCAGCATGGCTCCTTGTTTAACAGAATGCTCTCTACTCCTACCCACTCTACAGCAGATGACACTATTTCACTATTTTAATATGCAAATCACATTTTCTTTATACATTGTTCAACTGTTATATATTCATCTTGCTTTGATATATTGTTATAAGTATAGTACAGCTATAAACATATGAGTATATAATTATAAAACTTTCCCACCACTGTCACGTGTACATTACAAAGTAACATAATTGAATCATAAGGCAAGTTTATCAATAAATACTGGAGAAATTTCTATCTTTTTTTCAGAAATTAAAATAAAGAGAGATTCTGTAGGAGATACCAAAACACAATTTGATGGAAGATGCGATAAATTGTACTATTTCTTTCTATACCAGAGAAGTATAACTATCGTACAAAATGGAGGATCAGCATTATGATTTTTTCCATTTTATAGCAAGAATTATTATTAATGAGGAAAGCTCAAAGGAAATTTTAAAAAATCAAGGGATTTAATAAGGGAATAAAAATTGTAAATACATTCATTTAGCCAGTATAATACAGACACATGCAATGAAACATTACATTGAACTCATATATATGCACATTCTTGATGTGTCAATCCAAACATCATATCAAATGCTTGAAATACAAGTATCAACTTACTTGTTCAGTACATATCATATGCTTTCATAAAGTTACCATATCACATCATAAATATATATAATTAAAATAATAAAGAAGTAAATAACAGAAAAAATGATATACACAAATAAATTTTGCTTGCCTTAAGAACTCTTTTCAAATATTCTTTCAAACAAAAGTCCCACACAACCAGTCCTAGTAAAAGTGAAATACAGTAAGTTTAAAAACTGTAGCTACTTTAAAGATAATCTGAATCTGAAGTGGTGTTACTAGCACGAATTTCAAAATACATACGATCATGTTGACTGTTCTAGTTGGCCATGAAAAATGTTCAAAGTGATTGTTTTTATTTAAAAACATGTATACCTTTCTGACAAAAAGAGAAATGGAAATTATGAGCAAAGAATTAAATGTTTCCACTTCTTTCTAAAATACTTCATTAATTCCATTTAAATCAAAAATATATGTGGGTGCTAATATATGACTTCATATTAAAAATCTGGTTCAAGTGTAATGAAGTCTAATAGTGTACCAAATTTTAGAAAGCTCTCCAACAGTGTAATAACTTCAGAAGTTTCCAGCATTCATATACTGTGTGTACAGTATATATAGATAGAGATAGAGATAGAGATAGAGATAGAGATGTAGATTTAGATATTCATATATGTTACTTACTGTTTCATAATCATACCAGGTAGCATCAGGAATATATGCGCTCACGTAGCTTACTCCCTAAATTAAAGAAAATCAGTGTAAATATACAAAATTAATATGATATTAAACATATTTATGAAATCTCAATTCTTATGAAAGAAGTTTGTCAAGTATTGCTTTAGATTTTCCATTTCTTAGGAGAAAAAATGCTTCTCTGTTATTTTACACCAGTAGGTCTGAATTATAAATGTTACATTATAAAATAAAATCCATACTTAAGTGGCAAAGAAACTTCTATTTAGTTGGCAATTATAATTCATATATGTACTTTATTGCTATAAACCACTTGCTTATTGTGATGCAAAAATGACCATTTCTACATAGATACATGGACACTGGAGTTTAGAAACAAGAGACACATTTTCACTTCTCTTGTTTGTTTTATATATATATATATATGTATTCTTTTCTTTTGCTGAATTTTTTTTATTTACATTTTAAAGGTTATCCCCTTTTCAGGTTACCCACAGGAAAATCCCATTCCTCATCTTCCTGCTTCTATGAGGATGCTCCCCTACCCACCCACATACCCCCTGCCTCCCCACCCTGGCATTCCCCTACACAGGGGCACAGAGCCTTCATAGGACCAAGGGCCTCTCCTCCCATTGATACCTAACAAGGCCATCCTCTGCTACATACGAGGCTGGAGCCATAGGTTCCAACATGTGTATTCTTTGGTTGGTGGTTTAGTCCCTGGAGCTTTGGGGGGTCTGGTTGGTTGATTTTGTTGTTCTTGCTATGATTGCAAACCCCTTCAGCTCCTTCAGTTCTTTCTCTAACTCTTCCATTGGGGACCCTGTGCTCAGACCAATAGTTGGCTGCTAGCATGAAAAAACTTTATTAAATATCAAATTTCTTTGGAATTTTAAATTTCATTGAGAGATTGTGAACTTGAAGCAGTTCCTTGAGCAATAAGGGTTATCCAGGTTCCAAAAGGTATTTATAGATTTGGCTACACAAAATTGTCTTTAGCAATCAATATAATACATAGGTAAGACCTACTGGTCTCAAAACAGGAGTGATAAGCAGTGCAGAGCCCCATAGGAACTGGGTGTCCTCAATCCAGCTGTTTGGGTCTTCATAAAACCTTTAAAACAATTAGAATATTTAATATATAATATTGAAAAACAAGTGGAGGTAACTTGCTTAACTCATCAGTTCTTTCCTAAAATACTTATTTTAAATTTAACGTCATCCTGCAGCAATAATTCTAATGTAGTTCATATGGCTTACATGAGAACAGACAGACATAGGGGAAGGAAGGGAATAAAGGAGAGCAGGGAATGGCAGGCATGAGTTATTTTCATACTTAAAAAAGTAATACCCAAAGTATACAATTGATACAAGCAGTTTGTTGTTTATTATTTTCTTGTAAGGCAGGTTCATAAATCCCCAGAATTATTTCATTAACCACTTTCAAACTTTTTCACTAAAAAACTAATATGTATTTAAAAGAAACATTAGGCCATTTCCTAAAAACTTCCCGTTGGTTCATAACATAAATACAAGTTCACAATGTATAATTTTATAACTACATCACACTATTGATATAATAATATGCAATTGTTACATTTTCAATCTTTCTTACTAATATATTTTATCTGTACTTTCTGATAAGTCCTCTCACTCATGGCCTAATCTTGTGCACCAGAGGGTTAATTTCATTTAGTACAACCAATATACATATCCTAAAACTTCATTCAACTAGAAAAATAATAATCTTATATTTACTTTGTATCTTGTTTTGTTACTATTAGTGTTTATTACATGTCTTAATATACTTGTGGTCACTATTTCTGTGTGTGTGGTATGATATCTATGTTTGTGTGTGTGTGTGTGTGTATATATATATATATATATATATATATATATATATATATGTACATATATACATATATTACATGTGGGGGTTGAATAATTGTGATATGATGTATGTATTTGATATGAATGTATGATATATTTTTGGATACTATGTGTATCTGGTGTGTGTGTGTGTGTGTGTGTGTGTGTGTGTGTGTGTATACATGTGTATAATGTATTGTGTGGTGTATCCATTGTACAAAATTGAACAAGTTGACATATGCATTATCACATGTAGAGACCAGAGAAGTTGATTTCCTCTGTTTTGTCTTTGCTTCATTGCCTTGTTCAAGGTATCACACTGCACTAGTAGCTCATTATTTAGACGAAGCCAGATTGGCATATCAAATAGTTCTTGGGACCCACCTCCCTCTGATCTCCTTAACACTGCAGTTAAATTCAAAAGTAGCTATGTCTGGCTTTTTTGCATGGGTTCTTGATGTTAGAAACCAAGTCCTGTTGTTTCCAGACTGAGATCCCTCTGAAACAGCTTTCTAATACCTTACAATATAACTCTTACTTATAATTCTCAATACTCACTCATGAAGAAATGGTCTTGCAACTGTCTCACCAAATGCGTGGGCTCTATAGAACAGAGTGTAGAGGAAGGGAAGCAAAGTATAGCGGATGGTTAGGTAGTGCCTCGATGTGTTCACCAAAAGAGAGTTGGGTCCAAAAACAGCAGGATCCTGTTCCTATACGATAGCAAAGAAATAAAAATAAGTAGAGAATATGTAAATAAACATTAAAATTAAACTATTCTCATCATTGTTTAAAGCAAATTGTTTAAATTTGAACTCTTCTATGAAAAATTTTAAAATTGTCCCGAATATAACCTTTTTATGCCTGAGTGTTTTAGGCTTTGTATCCTAAGTTATATTTTAATTAATCTCTATTTTAAAGGATATGCTTCTCACTTAAATATAGTTTTAAAAAGGTGAAAAATAGCCAGATATTCTTTCAGACTCTTAGTTTTCTTTAGACTGTTTCCAATTTTATGTTCTCAAAACGTTTGCCAAATAATCTGAGGTCCTTTCCAGTTACAGCAGCATGCCTCTACCTGAATTTGTGCTCAGCTACATGGCACATTGTGGCCAATAATCTAGATGTCACCCATTCAAGCACAGGCCTGGGTGTGCTTGAGAATTCTTTCCTGTGCATAGTCATTGACCTCCGAAGAAACAGAAGCAGTGTAAGGGTCCAGAAAACCAAGGAAAAATGTTTCCTGACCAGTTAGCAAACTTCAGCTTTAAAGTTTCACAGAAGATCTAACTAGGAGACAACTTCTTCCCAGTGCCAAGCTTAATAACACAGTTTGCTAGAGGGTTATAGAATTTACTGAGCCTCCTCCTTAAATTTACAGTGAAATCACAGTTTCTATTTATTAATCCCAGACACAGAATATACAGTGGGGCTGCTATGGCTGATTCTGGAGATTCAAGGCTCTTCTAGTGGTCTTGTACACTTAACATCTTTCCCAATGACCTGTCAGAGCCTGTTGGGATCCAGCTGTGGGATGATTCTCCCTGCCAGGTCACCTGCCAGGTCTCCAAGCATGTTCCATCAGCTTCCAGAGGCCCAACAGTGGGTTGACGCTAAGTCTCACTACTCTGTTGGCTTATAGCCACTCTGGTATCTACCACATGCATTCTACTGACTAAGCAGTACAATACTCATTCTGGCATACCATTTCCATTTTAGAAACCTCAAAATGAGTGCAGAATATTTGTATAACTCTCTTCTATGAAATTGGACTCCTCAGAATCTCCTTTGTGCCCCTTTTGGCTGTGTTCTCTGAAGTTCCTCACAATGTGAGCTCTGCAGTTGACATGTCTCAATGGAACTGAGGTTTTTATGAGAGTAACTTATAAACACTGAAAACTGTCTTGATCATCATGTTCTTAACTGACTCACATGTTTAAAAGGATATTACTATGCTCTCTTAAAAACCATGTCTATGATAGCTCACAGCATGCAGATTTCAGTTAAGAAGAGCTGTATTACCCAGTACAACTATTCCTACCAGTTCAGACTAGTGCTTTAAAAGTTAGTTTTGAGTTTACTGGCATGTTCATTGAACTCTTATGAATCATACCAAAATGTCTTTGGACTCAAATCATATTAACTTGAATCATTTTTTCTTTTATAAAAACAGCTAAGAATCTTGCATAAAAACTAACCAGTGCCCCCCCCCCCCGAGCTTTTGTCTCTATTTGCATATGTAGCAGAGGATGGCCTAGTCGGCCATCAACAGGAGGAGAGGCCCTTGGTCTTGCTAAGATTATATGCCCTAGTACAGGGGAATGCCAGGGCCAGGAAGTGGGAGTGGGTGGGTTGGGGAACAAGGTGGGGTGGTGGTGGTATAGGGGACTTTCGAGAGGAGACTTGGAAAGGGGAGAGCATTTGAAATGTAAATGAAGAAAATATCTAATAAAAAAGAAAGTTATATTTTGTTATAAAATAAACTGAAACACAGTTAAAATCCACGATAAAAATATGGATACATTTCATTTTGTAACTTCCTCATGTGTCCATTTTATACATAAAATATAATTTCAAAAATATATTTATAAAACATGTTATATATTTTAGATCTTACCTTAAGTATACAGATGGAAGTACATTGCTTAAAAATACAGTTATGTTGGTTTCAAAACAAACAAGGAAGGAACAAGTGTCACTTACTGCATAGCCATCAGCATTGTGGTTTCTAGAAAATGGATAAAAGGCTCCCAGTTGCATCCATCTTCTGCAGAGTTCTTCTGTGGTGTTAGCCAAAAATCCACAGATGTCCGCCCCTACCTAAAGGACAGGGTTGTGCGTATCAGTGTAGCCCTTCTAATTTACCTAGGACATCCTATTTTATGCACCAGTTAATGAACATTGTTCCTGGTCTTCTTGCATTTTTGTCTTTATACACATCCCCTAAAATGATTTAATCTCCATGTTTGCGCCTTCTTTCTATCTACCTACATTATTATTATTCTCTGCTCTCCATTGCCTTCCTTTCCTCACTTTACTCACCCAGAATGTTCCTATTGTGAATTGCAAAATGCTTTTTGCTGACCAGACTTTTTCTTATCAGAGGTTTGCATAAAGCATTTCTCACCAATAGTTAGCTTTGATTTCTCTCTTTCTGTTTAGAATAAATCCTTTTGAAGTTTTTGAATATATGAGGTTTTCTCATTGACTATTTCTTGTCAGACACATTGTATACAATATTCTAGTCTTGTTTTCTATAGATTTACACTAGATATTTTAAATTCAATATTAATGATTTAGGATGTATAAACTGAAACCATCATTTCCCAGATGCTGGATGTTTAGTACTTTTAATCTTTAAGATAGCTTTCAATTAGCTAAATGATTAATTTTTTTAATCCAATTTACATAGCATTGCTCTGTAAATTGTGTTCATTGCATTTTGAAACATGATTTTTCTTACATGTCAGGAATTATCTTCTTACATTATTTTCTTATACAATAATTAAACTTTAATCACAAAATTTTTATCTACCTGGCAGTTTATTTTTTACAGACTATGTGAGAAATAGCAATGTCTTATATTGTTTTGTTAAATGTGTAATTAATCACTCATCTAAATATTTGATAAGTTTCTTTAGATATTTGCAAAGATGTGGATCACTTAGAAGGTATGTGTACATATGCATGTGTACATATACATGAGCCTGTGTCTCTTTTATAATAGTTATATATAAAAGTTGTGTGTGTGTGTGTGTGTGTGTGTGTGTGTGTGTGTATACTTGAAAACTCACAGACAATATACAATGTGTTATTTCCCATTTCTTTAAGTGGCAGGGTGAAACCACGAGCAATGAATTTGAACTTGAATTGCAAGTCTTACAGGTAGAAAAGAAAGAGAACAAAGAATGTAGGTACTGGAAGATATCTGTCATGTTCAGATGAGAAAAGTGACAAGCAAGGTTGACTTTAGGAACCAAAGTCCCAGCATGCATAGTGAGTGACCAGTGAGGCTCCACCCCTGGCTGAGGTGCTATTGATAGTAAATGCTTTAGAGGAAGAGCCAATTTTCTTCCGGAATATTACCACTGAGAGGCTCTATACGCGTCTATAAATTGCCCTATACCAATGTACATACTGGGTGCATAAGGGGACTCAGTATGTTTTAAAATTAGCACATGATATTGGGTTGGAAAAGTTGTGGAAAATCGAGGAGGAAACAGAGATAAAGGCATGGAGAGATTTGACCAAAAGACATTATAGACAGATACAATGTTTTCAAATAGTAAAAGATTGAGGTCAAGAAAGATGAATGAGAGCAGGGGCAGATAAATAAGAGGAAAATACAGTGACATATATTAAAAAGGTAAGTAAAATATTTCAAAAAAATTCTTGGGCAGGGAGAGGGCATAGGGGGCTTTGGGGATAGCATTTGAAATGTAAATGGAGAAAATAATAAAAATTCTTATATTTTTATTATCAGTATTTATTTTCTGGGTGTGTAGGGAAGCAGGTGGGGGAGGATATAGGGGACTTTTGAGATAACATTTGAAATGTAACTGAAGTAAATACCTAATTAAAAATTGGAAAAAAAGAGAGTATTTTAATTCAAATCCTATATTTGTGCAACTTTTCAATAATCACTTCACATATTTGGTTATATTTCACTTTGTTTTGTTGAAATAATTTATTATTATACATTTTAGGTTAATTACTTTTCTTTTCCTATTTTCAGATTTAAAACCATTTGTGTCTTTGTCTTTTCTTTTACTTTGTCTATATTTATTTACTTCATTTTATTTTATTTCATGTATTTTTACTTTTGAAGACAAAGGTCTTGCTATGTAGTCCAGTTTGTTCTCATATGTAATACTCAGAAATCCAGTCTGATCATGACCATAGCTTCTTTAATGCTGAGATTGCAAACATGCCCACCATGTCCACCTGCTTTTTTAAAATTTTTTTTCATTTATTTACCATTTATGACTACAACTTTTCCATATGGTTTAAACTATACAAACTTTGATTAAGAATTGTAAATT
This sequence comes from Mus pahari, assembly GCF_900095145.1. Taxonomy (NCBI): domain Eukaryota; kingdom Metazoa; phylum Chordata; class Mammalia; order Rodentia; family Muridae; genus Mus; species Mus pahari. The sequence goes on from NC_034593.1 coordinate 64,662,568, forward strand.
ACTAGCCTTAATCCATAAATTGATTTTCCTTCCCTTTCTGAAATTTAGCTTGCTATTGGGTGAATTTATTTATATATATCATACTGAAATATTTTTTTAACCTTCCAACTATCATATGTGTAAGTAATTCTGTTTCTTTTTATTTTAGGGGTTCACTTTATTAATGTATATGCTAGAAAACTTAATACTCATTATAAATTCATTTCAAATATTTTGTGATGGGTTTCTATAATTTTGACTCTGGGTTTTATACGATTTTTTTAAATTATTATCAGGCTTTTCATATTCCATATTTCAAATGTATTACATTTTCTCTACCTTAAGAGTTTGAATCATTGCTCTGCCCCTGCTCTTCACTAGTAGTAAACCATCTTACCAAAGGCATGCCAAACATGCCGAACTCCAGCATTCCAGTGATGGACCATTCCATCTGCTCCCAGGAGGCTGTGTTGTCTCCGAGCCAATGAGAAGCATGGCGTCCTGAACCAGCAAATGTTGACCGGGTAAGGATGAAGCTTCTCTTATTAGGAAAAACTTTTTCCACAGCTCTATAAATATAACCAAGTTAAAAAATGACTACTTCCTAAAAGTAAAATGGAACACGTTGATTTAAAAAATGCCAGTTTCCTTTCTCTGACACAAGGCAATATTTCAAAAATTATGTGAAATTTTAACATCTATTTTGCATTTAGCTACCAATATATTCTGATCAAGCATATAAAACAAATATCTTTGAAAAAGATTAAAGTTTGAATAATTTCACCTATTAATTACTAAACTGAAAGTGTAATATGTACACTGACAATTAGCTGAGAAACATTTGAACATTTTCTAATAGTTTCTAATAGTCTACTATTTTTCTATCCCCTATCAGTGCCTATTCATTAATGGTAATTTTCCATTCAAGGGAATTCATCAGAAAAATAAACAAACAAACTACAAAAACCCAGGTGTACTTCAAAATATGAAGTCAATGAGGCTCCCTCTGTAAAAAATTGGGATTCTCACATGCCTTTTTCATAGCATAAGCTGTTTTATATTGAGCCATAAGATATGCTGGGTTTTATCTGATAATTTACCTAATTAAAAATGTAATGATCCACATTTCATTCATGCCTTATTTATTTATTTTTAGATATTATTAAATAGAATAGTATTATAATTCTTTTCTTCCTCCCTTTCTCCCTCCAGCCTATACCAAGAGTGCTCCCTCCAAACCATCCTTTGTCCTTCACTTTCAAATTTATAGCCTGTTTTTCCATGATTGTTATTGTTATTATTATTGTTATTATTATTATTATTACATAAGGGCTTAAACAATTAGAGGTAACAACTTTATAAAGATGATATACTATAGTTTTGGTGCATTGTGTAATTTAGCACCAGCAAATTATTAACACTTGAATATATACTTAAAGAGAATGTTAAAAAAATATATAAAAAAGAATAAGCTTATATCAACAGAGATTTGTTTACCAGAAAAATATTTCTGAAATTATTGTTAGGTCACTAACTCCATATATACGATAAAATTGTCATAAATGGTTAACATTCCTTTAAACATAGATAAAGAAAGCTCATCAAAGTATTTAAAAAACTCAATAAAAAACGAAAATGATTAAAAAGATAATGAGGTCTGTGTGTTATCAGTTACTGCTCTCTAGAAGCTTACAGAACACTAGCAAAAGAACTGAAACTCAGTATGTGCTATATACCTGCTTCTGTTTTGTTCCATGTTCCTTATTCTATTGTGCTCTATGAATTAGAAACTAAATTTTAGTTGAAACATGTATTTTTGAAGGATAAAGAGCAGTTACTGCATCACTATTTTAAGCCAGTTGGGAATTTCATGATTGATAAAAACAACTATATTTTACTTTTCCATAGAAAATAGGAAAACAAAATTTTCAAAGAAAGTCCTCGACGGAATAAGTAAATCTTTGCTAAACACACATGTTTTATTCTTCTCGATAACTTATTAATATTAATAACATCAATATTAGTAAAAGAGAAAGATAATTTAATGCCATGGGATTTTTAACTTGAAAATATTTTCCTTTTATTCTTCTTCTTATTTTTTTATTTTCCAAATTTTTATTAGGTATTTACTTCATTCTTGCAACATTCTATCTAATTTCTAACTTCCAGAAGCACATGTGTAAAAAAAACATAGTGAGTTATTGAGTTTCTGCATGAAGTTTGACTTACTTCTCTGTGGCTATAGCCATGCTGTATCCATACAGGCTGTGTACATCATACTGTTTCCCCCAGTGCTGCACAGCATCCATGCAAAGAGTTTTGGAATACATGATTTTGTCAAGAATACCTTAGAGAAAATAATAGCACGATATTTTGTGATATATTTTATCACAACATTTGTTTCTGTTTTTATAGTGTGTTCTACAAACCTAATCAAAACAAAACAAAACAAACCTCACAAAAGACCACATTTAGTTAAACAATATGCATAAGGTTCCTGCATTTCATTTCTGTTGAGACTGGACAATGATTTTTAGCTACAATAAGTATAAACCCATTACACATTAATTGTATTACATGTAGAGTGTTGTATTTAATTAAATGATACTTTATTTTTTTAATAATACATAATTCTATGGGGAATAGTGATTAATAGGTGCATTGTAATTTACACATTGATGCTGTGCAGCATTTATCCAAATACTAATTTTCATCATTTCTAGCACACTAATTGATTTAAATGTGATGATGCTTAGGAGCTGGTGAGATGGCTCAGTAAGGAAAGCTGAGGCACACAAGCATAAAGACATGAGTTCAGATCTCCAGAACCCACACGAAAGGCTCACATGGTGGTGACCACTTGTCATCCTAGCCCTGGGAGATATAGACAGGTGGGTCCCAGAACTCTCTTGTCAGTCTGTCTGTCTATATCGCCCATACCTTCTCTATCTCATTTAGTCAATCAACACACTCTAGCTTTAAGGAAAAAGCCTTGTATTCAAAAATGAGTTTTGAGTAAGGTTGCTTACTCAATAATTAGTAATAATTTTTATTAGATATTTTCTTTATTTACATTTCAAATGCTATCCAGAAAGTTCCCTATACCCTTCCCCCGCCCTGCTCCCCTACCAACCCACTCCCACTTCTTGGCCCTGGCGTTCCCCTGTACTGGGGCATATAAAGTTTGCAAGACCAAGGGGCCTCTCTTGTGAAAACCTAAGCACCAGAATTTAAATCCCAGCACCCATATAGCATGATGGACATACAGGGCAGTTCTAAAATTCTGTGAATCAGAACAAGAATCGTTATGTTATGCTAAGAAAATATGAGTGCCGATTTCAGGGAGAAAACCTACTTTAGTGGAATAAAGAGAGGGTGATAGAGAAAACAAAAGTTTTCTTCAGGGTTCCGTGAATTGGCACAAGTAAATATGTCCATGAACATAATCATATACTGGTATAGATATAGATACAACATAAAGAATTAAAATTTACAAAATAATAAGAAGAGGAAAAATTAACATCTAGTTTGACATGAGGTCATGTACACTCATGCAATTATATGCATACACAAACAGCACACACAAAAATGAAATAAAAGATATTGTATTGATTGATAGAGAATACCTTCAGCATCTCATATATGAGCATGAAAAGATTATACATGTATAGAACACAAACAAATAAGTGGTGCATTAACGCAACAATAGGGGTATTATATTTGGCAAAGAAGAAAGAAAAATCATTAAGTTTAGGATTAAAAAGTAGAGCAAAATTTGTGATTTATAAATATACCTTAAAGTTTATTAGTTAACAAAAATTTTGGCTCAGCATTGGGTATTCAGGAAAGCAAATGAAATTTACCGGGAGTAAAAGGAGGGTAATTCAGTAAATCGAGAGCACATCCTTTCAGAGAACCTTGAATAAAGCTGGAAACTTCATTCATGTCCTAAATAGAAAAGGATACATTGCAAAAATTTTAAATTGTGAATAACAGATTTCCTATGCTATTTAAAAATAAGTCATTATTGAAATTGTTTTAATCCTGGATGTGATCTATATATCTGATATATATGTATACATATATATGCACACAGGTATATGTGTCCATTAACATAAGCATTTATTCATATAGAAATAAATAATACATAAAGAAAATGTACAAAATAATATGCAGAGGAAAAAATTAACGTCATATATGTATATGTATGTATAAACACATACTAGGACAGGTACTTTAGACTTGAGTGAATGATTAATGATTGTAAGTGTTGTAAACACCTCTCATTTTACAGAATTGTAAATCTATGAAAACTACATCTTCACATTTAATAAACATTTTTTAGAGTTGTGTCTGCCTTCTCACTGTAATTTACTAAGAACCATTTTCAGCATAGCCATTAATTATACATCTTTGATGGTGGCAAACAGTTTTCTAGTGTCTATCATGCTCTGAGCATATGGCTTATAGCAATATTCACTTAATCTACATCACTGTTTGTTCCTTTCTTCCACATGTATTGTGTTTACATGTGCTAGTAAGTGATAGAAAATATTTAAATTTCACTTAGAATATACTCTATAGTGTGTGTGTGTGTGGGGGGTGTTTATGGACATAACATTTTCTGCTCACCAAATAAAACCACTTGTTTACAATAGTTACTTACAATCCAGAGTCCATCATATTCCACTTGCTGATGGAAAAGATTGCATTCATTTGCCCACCACTCCCAGGTTCTGGGATTAGTAAAATCTGGGTATACTGTTAATCCTGGCCATACCTAGATAAATAGATTATTCACATGGAAAAATGAATAAATGTTTTTTAATTCAGTAGTATTTCAAATACATGTAGTTAATAATATTTCAAACTATTAAATCTGTAATGTACTTCAGGAGATGTGAGACTCATGTGCATATGAAAACAGTTGAAGTAAATATGAAGAAATATTGAGTAATTAGAAAAAAAGAAAAAGGAGATAAGGTTGTCATATGAAGTAAAATTAAAAGTTTTTCTGAGTATCCTTGTAGATACTCAATTATCCAAAGTAATATATCTCAGTTTCATTAATAAAACAACTATTATTACATTTACAAACACATCTACCTTCAAAACTTCAAGAAAGAAGTTTCATTATTATGGCAATACTTGCTAAATATTGTCTAAGTGTTCTAAATATTTTTATAATGTCATGATATACTAGAACTTTGGGAGGCAAATATTTTTGTTTTCATTTTGTAAATAAGGTAGACTATTTAAATTTGTCCTACAAAGTGATACAAATGACACACAGAAAGATTAAATGGGATGTTCAAGGTCATATTCCCAATAGCTGGTCAGCAGGATTGAAACTCAAGGTAGCAAAGATCTGATCCTATTGTATCACAGATGAGATATATTATATTGCCTCTTTGTTATGCATGCAATATCAGACTATGATTTCTTTATGTATTCCTCAAATAACAGTATTCACAGGCAGGCAGAATTTACTTCTAATTAATTATGACAAGTTTACATAGCTTTAAAACCAGATAAACACTCTTTATTATCTTTTGATCTGGCCAGGATCACAGTGACAAGCGTCCAGAGAACATAGTCTGTGAAATATCAGGGGCTTGTATGGGTCTGGTAGAGATTATTATCACAGGAGAAAATGCTGTCTTGGAAATTTTAAGGTGGTAAACTACAGTAAGGATAGATACAATATTTGTCATTGTTATAAATAATGGTTTAATAAATACATATTTACATTTTTTTATTTCCTCACAGTTTTATTTAGGGTTTTTTATTTGTTTGTTTGTTTTTAAACACAGCAGTGAATTACCAACGTGATGTGTCTAGTGGGTATTTGCTTTTGCCACAGGGTATGGCTATGCAACTATTAACATTTATTCTGTACAAACTTATACATAAAGGGCTGGGAAGGTGCCTCCATCAGTTAAACCTTTGTCACATAAGATTTGCATTCAGTTTCCCAGAACCGTAGCCATTCTGAAACCTCAGGTCTCCTAAGGAAGGAGGGGAAGATACAGAAACATCCCATGATACTCCTGGAACAGCTTGGCTTACAAATGCATCAGGAAATATGGGACTGTGTGTCAAACAAGGTGAAAAGCAAGAACTGACAGCCAAGTTATTCTCTGACCCTACATACACGCAATGACTTATAGGCTTATGTAAATATGTAAATATGCAAAGATATCTACTCATAATTAACTCTGTGATCTTTGAATTTTTAATCCAATTTTAGATTTTTCAGTTTTCTTCCTTGCAACAATTTCAGTAACTACACATTATTTTGAGTTTTCAATGTAAGTCATAAAACTAAGTGTGTAGTTTGTAGTTACTTGATTTACAAATGTTTTACATTAATTTCTTTATATAAACATTGAAGATTTTCACAGGAATTTAAAAAGTATATGAAATTTATTGGATTCTATTTTGATAATTTAGTTTAAATGATATGTTACAGTGTTTCATTTTACCAGTTTCCTTGCAAAATTACAAATCAAAGCCAAAAGGCAAGGCACATAAACATACACACACAAACATACACACACACACACACACACACACACACACACACACACACTCACGCACACACACGACATTTACACCAACACTATTTGCAAAATAGAAAGTCAGAGCCCAATGAATTTAATGAATGTGAGGACTTACCTCTCCTATAAGTGATGTGGTTCCATCTGACTCTTTCACCCAAACATTTTGCTCATTCCCCCTCACATATGTTTGATATTCGGTACCATTTGCACGCTTATTTATAGAGATTGCAGGGTCCTAATAAAGAAATAATATTCTGTAGGCAATATGTTAATTTACAAATACATAATAATAAAAATGTCTTATTACACAAATTATCTTTACCAGGATGATGATATATTTTTGTCCATGGTTATGTAAATCCTGAGCAAATTCAGGAAGTCCTTTAAATGCCACTTCATCATAAGTAAAGTCCTTTTTGTCTTCCATGTAGTCAATATCAGTGACTTGTGCATCCTGAAAATTAGCAAAGTTGGTTTCAGTGTGAGTAGAAAGAGTTTACTAGTAGCCTCAGTATTTAAACACAAGCCTTTGTTTTATGCAGAGAGTGATCAAGTTAACACTGTATTCAAGGTACTCCTTGGAAAGCATGCTAAAGTAATTTAATCTCACTATTTGGAGGGAAGTAGGAGAGTTTCAAAATGCAAATCAGCCTGAGCAACAGAGACAGACATTGTTTCAAGAAAGAGTCATAAGCTAACTTACAGTTTATGAAATGAAAAAGTAGAATTGCTTATCAAATTATTTACTTTCATTCCTTCATATTGTTTGCTTATTTTGTTTCATTTTTCATTGCTTGTTATGAAAGCTAAAATCTAAGGAATGCTCTATTACAGAACTACTCTACTAGCACTAGATTATTCCATTTTTAAATGTTAAATTCTTAATGGGCAATCCATTGACATATCTCATTGGTTACATTTATTCAAGTGTGTGTGTGTGTGTGTGTTTGTGTGTATGTGTGTGATAGCTGTATTATTTTAAAAACAATGCTATTTGTTTACAAACATGTATTTGTTCCCTACTACTGATATTTTTCCCAACATGTCTAATTTCCTAGTGTATTCATTATACCCACAGATAAGTGCAGCTTTCACTCTCAATCAAAGGAACTTTTTTTTTCTTTTGCAGCCAATAGAGACCTTAACAGCAATGCACAACTGGCAAAACCACATAAATGCATAGAACTGATCATGGTGTCCTTAACCCAGGTTATACACCTACAATGCTATTCCTACAGACTCAATGAAGTGTTACAGAAGAGTGGACAGGAAGATTGTAAGTGCCAGAGGACCAGGACATTTGCTGTGACATAGTGTCACTCTATGTGACAGAAAGTGGCAACACAAATTCTTAACAAGATGTTTGCCTAAATGTCAGCTGTCCAATAACTGTCCCAGTTGATGGATCAGCATGGAGGAAGAAATCGCACAATGTCCCAGTTCTAGAAGCACTTTCCTGGAAATGAATGGCTGTTACTAGAGGGAGAATCGGTTTACTCCAAGATTATGTCCTGGAATAGGTTACTTAATCCTAAATGGTAAACCCTAAACAGATCCAGGCACCTTCAAATGTGCTAGGCAAGATGTGTGTGTGTGTGTGTGTGTATGTGTGTGTGTGTGTGTGTGTGTGTGTGTGTGAATTAATAGTAATTAAATAAGTGATTATGAATTTAAGAACTTGTGGTGTGAACACAGAACTTGTGGTGTGAACACAGAATTTGAGGTACTGAGAGGGAGAGTGTAAATTATTAAATATAGCACTCATGTATGAATTCTCAAAATTTAAAAGGAAATATATAATAACAAAAGTTTTTTACTAACACAACTTCTGATAAGTTCTTCAAGAGGATATTTTGACCAATTAATAAAAAAGAAGTCATTAATTTTTTAAAAACAAGAAATTGGAGGGTCTGGAGGATGGAAAGGAAAGCTAAAAGTGATGTAAATATAGTCTCAAAAAAAAAAAAAAGAAGAAAGCACACAAACTTAACCAACTTACAGACATCAAATATGGATATTAACTAAATTTACCATTAAATCAGTTTTATAAGTATAAATATTATAGACTATCGATCCAACATACTTTATGTATCCATGTATCATGACACTTTGAGTCATTTCCTTGTATGTGACCATGTTTGCCCAACAATCCCCCAATCCCTAACACCCTCCACTCTTCTTACATATGGGATGCCAGCTTCCCGGTTTCTTCTTACTACTTCTTTCACTTTATCTAAAGACTTGTAATTCCAGCGACTCAGTTGAAAGCCAAGGTTCCAATATGCTGGCATTGCTGGTCGTCCAATGAGCTTGAGATGAATGGACAGTTAATTAGTTTCAACAAAGAGAAATGTCTTTAGAATCATTAATATTGATGTGCTTTTTACTCTACTACACCTCTAGCACACATTTAACTAAATATTGTAAGATCAGAATCATATCTAAATTCTATTTATGCCAAATCTGCAAGAATTTTCTTATAAATACTTATCAAAACACTTACTAAGTTTATGTTCTATACCACATATTTGAGTGTTTTGTGATAAAGAAACATTCAGGAAAATAACAGTTTCAAAAATATACTTGTCTATCATGAAAAATTAAAGACAAGAATAGACTTATAGTAAAGGAAATTATAACACAAGAGGAACAATATTTTCATAGCCCATTTTGATTAAATTTATAGATGATCCACATTTTTATTGGGTATTTCTATTTTCCCAAATTATATATACACATTTACTTCATTAAATCAAAAACAATCATAACTAAAGGTTTAGTATGTAACAGCTCCAATGAGTGAATTCTGAGCTCAGTGATCTAGTCATAAAATTAATCTAAATAAAAATATACATTTACATATATGTAAATGTCATTGTACAGAGGAATAATAAATATCAACTCATCAAATTTTGATAAGTAAAATACATGTAGATAGGAAGTCCCATAGGTGTAACACATTATTTAATGATTTCTTAAAGTAAATTATTGTGGGAAATAATTTACAAATTCATCCTGAAACCAACCTCCTGGTATTGTTGAACAACTTGTTCTGGTGTGTCTCCAAGGAATATATAAAAGTCTAATATGCCACCAGTAACTCTGTAAGTAATTATTGGTGTTGGCTGGATGAAAACCTCTACAAAGTAAAAATAGGAAACAAATATACATAATCTGTAAAATGTTTTCAATGATAAAACAGTTGTGAAACATGTTTAAAGAAAATCTTGTTAGCCATGTCAGTGTATAATACTCAATTATTAATAAGTAAGCTATTGACAATAGAGATATCTTGGTAGAAATACGGAAGGCTGCCACTTATAAGATTTATGAAGGATTGCCAAGATGCCCTTTTACAAAATTGGCATGACTTCTCCGAAAATCTTATAGCAAAGCACAAGTTTCAGATTCCTAATAAGAACAAATATCTTGCTAAAACCATATCGTAATTGCTTATTGCAGCTTAAGATTAATTATGTGTCACTACACTACGTATACATTCCCAAATAAAAACACTCACAACTAAAATGTAACTTTGAAATCTTCCAATAATAATTTCACACTATGCCATTGTTTACAAAATCGGATGGATTTTCTTGTGTGTGTGGCATCAAATATCTATGCCTAGAATAAGAAATGTACTTATATTCCAGTTTTATATAACGTATATGCAAATTTCATACAAGCATATTATCAAATAAATTGTACTTGCCCATTGCATTGCTGTTCATAAGAAAAACACCATAGGACTTGCCAGAGTTATCTTCAATGCCCATGAAGAATGTCTGATGCCCATAGAGATTATGATTATTCTGGAAGGTGAAGTTTCAAATTTTAAATATATAACTGAATATAAAGTAAAGATGTTTTAAACCAAAATGAAGATATTTGCTAAAATGGATTTTACCAATTCAATTGCTTTTGTAATTTACCCTTCTATAGATCTATACTATTTCCCCTTATTGTATGTCACATAAAAGATACAAAAATAATATAATGTACTTTAGTTAATAATTTTATATTAGCAAAAGAGACATTGACATGTGTTAATATGTTGCTTGCTTCTCTTTGTTTTTTTACAATTAAATATATCTGAATAAGCTGTGCTGATTTTAACACACACACACACACACACACACACACACACACACACACACATTTTTTTCCCATAGGACCAAGAACAATGTCTATCTTAGATTTTGTTTTCTAAGAACAGATGAGAACATGACATAACCCAGGCAAATCCGAAACAGCTCACGCAAGTGGAAATGTAAGACTTTTTAACTGGTTTTAGACAGAAACATAAGAAGAGCCTGGATGGAGAGACAGAAAGAAAACACTTTCAGCCTGGTGTTTACTTCAGATGGCAATGCTGTTAACACTGAAACAAGAAGTGCTAAAATTTATCTGTCATTTTGTATCAACTATCCACTTACTCATTTGGTGAAACAATAGTGTTAGCATTGGTTTTCAAAAATACTAAAGATAACTAAATAATAAGTAAAAATAACTTTAGTGGTTTATCTTTTAATCTTATGAATTTCACATGAATACAAGAAACAAATCTTCACAAAAGTAAATAAATGTGACTATGATCCTTGCATGAAGTGTTGCAATACGTAACATGTACTTCTATATACCGTATTATGTGGAGATATAGTATTTACAAAACAAAACAAAACAACAACAACAACAACAACAAAAAACCTTTCAAGAACTGAATGTCTAAAGTGATTGTATACTGTAGAACATCCAAAACTGGGCAAAACTGAAGTGACTGTGACTAAAAGAAGACAGATATCTCAGCCTATGGACAGATTGCTATTTGGAATTATTCCACCAAGCTTTAACCACAAGAGAGCAAAACATAGAATAATAAAATACAAAAACAAAAAGCAATAGGGAACTTTCAGGATAGCATTTGAAATGTAAATAAAGAAAATATCTAATAAAATTTATTAAAATATCATATATATATATATATATATATATATATGGCAAACAGTCACTATTTTCAGATACATATTCAAGTACTGACAAAAAACAAGAGATGTTAAGATTTTTCTGTCAGGTGAATTCATTAAAGTGAATTAGATCCATATATCTTTTCTGAATAAAATTCACATAAATTGAGTCAAACAGGTTGAAGGAATGCTAAAATTAGTAGAAAAAAAATCAGAAAAAAAATATTTCAAGAGTTAGGCACAGAGAATACAATTCTGAACCAGTTCTTAAAGTGAAATTAATATCTTCAGTGCAAAAATAATTAAAACAACAAAGCGATAGTCTTAAGAACTGGAGAAAATACTTTCCAGCTATATTTCAGATAGGGTAGTTAATAACTAGAATAAATAAAGAATCAGAAGATAACCAGGGAATTAATCTGATAGTAACTGAGATAATTAAATAGGTGGCTCTGGCAAGAGGAAACACAAAAGATTGGTAATTATCTTAAAATGTATTAAATATCCTTATTCACTTGGAAAACAAAAATTAAATTATATGTTAGATTCCATTTCTTCCAAATAAGATTGGTTATCTCTAGGAAAACAAATGCGAGCTGGAGTGTTGGCTCAGCAGTGAGAGCACTTGAGTCACTTGCAGAGTTCCTGAACTCTATCCCCCACATGAAAGCTCAGAAATATTAGTAACTCCAGTTTTAGGGGGAACCATGAACTCTTCAGACCTCTGCACCTATCAGGCATGCACATGGTACACATCCACAGGCGCATGCAAAAGATATACACATAAAAATAAAATAAGTATTTTTTAAAAAGAAAAATAAAAAAAAAATGGCTGAAACCTCAGATGAGGATGTGTAGATATAGGAACCTCACTCACTGAACTTGGTAGTGTAAACAGCCATCATGGAAGTCAGTATGGGACTTCCTCAATAAAGATCAAAAAGAAGTTAGCATATTCATGATATATACCACTTCTGGGCATATACCCAAAGGGTTCCATATCCTACCAAAGAGATCTTCACATCCAGACTTACTGTTACTCTTCTCTCAATAGCAAGGAAAAGGATCAGACTAGATGCCCAAAAACTAAATAATGAATAACAAAAATGTAATAAATATGCACAACACAATTTATTCCGTTTTAAAGAAAAGTGATTTTTTTAAGAATATAAGTGGGGCTGGAGAATACTGTAATAAATTAGATAATCTAGACTCAGAAAGACAAATGCCACTTGTCCCAATGTTCCCTCTCAGATCTGAGACCTGGCTGTAAACTTACACCCTCTCTCTTTGTTTTTTTCCTTCACTCGTGTTACAGGTCATGCAATCAGAAAAATGAACATGATGGGTAGAGGATTGATGTTGAAAAGGGAAAGCAGTAACACAACATATAAAACAGAGAAAGTTAAGAGGTTATGGGGCGTCAGAAGGTACAAGTTGGGGTACAGAAGAATAAGAGGGTTCTATAAAGGTGTGGGAGGATCAACCCAAACAAATTATATTTGAAAATGCTATAATAAAGTTAAGAATTTTCTAGACAATTTTTATTTTAAAAAAACTAGAAACAATCCTAGGGTAGGTGTTTCTGTTGTATAGATAATTTTATTAACATTCTCACAAAAGTAATGTCAAGTAAAATTGATTGTATCAACTTCTTCAGTGTGATTATTTACTTTATAATGCCAAAATAATATCGTACATCACCAGGAATCTCATCTCGAGTAAAGATTGGCCATGTTTTCCAGTATAAGTCATGACGAAATCGCTTGTGAATATGTTCCCCAAAGCCATAAATATATGCACTTGGCAGTCTTGTTGAAATCTGCAAATATTGGTTTGAGTACACCAGAGGACCAATACTGGTATCAAACCTGAGCATAAAAAGAAAGAAAGAAAGAAAGAAAGAAAGAAAGAAAGAAAGAAAGAAAGAAAGAAAGAAAGAAAGAAAGAAAGGCATATGTATAAATGTATAAACACAACTCTCTCTTATTTTAGTTTAATATTGACATTATCCAGAATATTCGAATTCTTAGGTGCTGCAGTCGTGAATGGGAGAAGTACAAATTGTCACACAGACAGAACTTGTTTATGGTATCAACAGATCTCTGTTTTCATCAATAAAGGTTTTCATAGGCATCTTACACCCTCTTGTCCTTTTCAGGCTCAGACTATACCTACCAATATCGTTCATCTTAACAGGTACAACATAATAAATAAATAGATAAATAAGATAAATAAATAAAATTGTGATTCAAAAATTATACATCATATTCTGCAGACTCAGGTTTAAACTGGTTTCCATTAACTCTAAAATTAATTTCAAAAATCAGTGTTTCCCAAAACAATAAAAGTATCATGCAAAACTCTTGAAAACAATATTTTTCCATGTGTAACACATTAGCAAAAATCTCTTATCCTCCACTGTCCTGAGCCAAGATATACATCCTTTTTTACTACTTCTATGGTTAGACTCATTGAGGCTTTCTTTTTATTAGATGTTTTCTTCATTTACATTTCAAATGCTATCCCCTTTCCTAGTATCCTCTCTGAAAAATCCCCTATACCCTCCCCCCTCCCCCTGCTCCCCAACCCACCCACTCCCACTTCATTATACTGGGGCATAGACCAAGGGCTTCTCTTCCCATTGATGGATGGCCAACTAGACCATCCTCTGCTACATATGCAGCTAGAGACACAAACTCTGGGGGTACTGGTTAGTTCATATTGTTTGTTTCGCCTATAGGGCTGCAGACTTGAGATTTTTACATGTAAGTCACTCAGTGAAAAATTTCTTTCCCTGTACTAAACTATTCTGCTTAGAAGTAAGTACATTTTATGACATGGCACCAAGCAAATTAGAAAAATGTCCAAATATATTCAGTAAAAGTAAATTTATGAGATTTGATTTTCAACATTGTTAAATTAACATTATCTGTTAACAAGCCCATATCTTGACTTTTTCTTTTTAAAAAATTATTTCTTTTATTTCTATAATATTATATCACATAATTTCTTTCCTATTTCTCCCCCCAATTTTCCCATATATCCCCGCTCACCCTTTTAAAATTCATAACTTTATTATTTCTTATTATATGCATACATATGTATATATGTGTGTACTTGTATAGTGCTACCTGTATGAATGCTGACTTTTATAGGAAATTACTAAATTTTACTAAATTCTTTGAGACAATTACTCCCTGCCCCAGACAATACATTCTAAATGAAAATGTTTAACTAGTATTTAAATTTTTTATGTATGAAAAAAAAGATTTTGACATTGTCATCAAAATTCATACCTAATTCAATAGAAAACATCTACTTCTGAAAATTGTTTCAGAGAAGGTGGGATAATGAAGGGTACACACATAGCAACCATTTCCACTATGAGTGAATATTGGCAAGGGAAACATTTATCACTCGTTCCTACCAGGCATTTGGTTGACATGAACTGACATTCTTAAATTTGTGTTTTAGTTTCTTTCTTCTATGAGAAGCACAATAATTATTCTGTCATAATATTCATGGATCTAGACTTTCACGCTTTTGGGAGAAATTTGTATGTTCTTTATAAACTGGCACTGTCTTTAAGAGATCCTTATCTTCCATTGACTATCTACTTGATTGATATGAGAGCGAGACACAAGCATCACTTACAAGACTTTGTTGTTGCTTTTCCTGAGGACTTTGATGCTGAACGGGTTTTCTGAGACCTGGACATCATACAGTGTGTCAGCTGCTGGGATTCCATTTCCATCTTTTACAAACTGATGTGGCACTTCAAATCTCTTGTTATTTGGATCTGTGATCTGCCCAGATTTCAATACACAAACAGTAAGCGATTACGATATACCCATCTCTGAATTACTGTACACGAGCTGTGAAATTATCTATATCTGTAATGTTATATCATATTACATATATAACATAAATAAATCATACAAATTATTAAGAAATAATTATATTTAATTGGTTGAGAGTCTTCTATATTATTGAGTAAATATATTTATTGACAGAAGAGATAGGGTCACTAAATATCATTGAAAACTGGGATTTTTACATATAATATTGTAAGGGCTTTAATATCCACTTCTTGAGTTATTCCCAAGGGGAAAGTGATCATTTAATTTTAATTTTGAAAAATACTTTATTAAAACTTACAGATGAAATAAATCAAACTGAAATTAACCAGACCCCAAATCTATACAGCTTACTGAAACTCTCAATGATAAATAACCACTAGAAAGGAAGCTGTAGAGCTTCACATTGGATTTTAAGCTTGCAGTATAGAATATTTCCTAAGTATAAACCTTGAAAAATACTTTATTAAAACTTACAGATGAAATAAATCAAACTGAAATTAACCAGACCCCAAATCTATACATCTCAATGAAACTCTAAACTATAAATAACCACTAGAAAGGAAGCTGTAGAGCTTCACATTGGGTTTTAAGCTTGCAGTGTAGAATATTTCCTAAGTATACACCTTGACAGAAATATAACTAGAAAATAATTAGCTATATATCATCTTTCATAACTCCTGTTTATTTCCTCTGTTCAGTCCTTCCTTAACCCATTATTCCTTTAAATTTTGTGATCTAAATATCAAACAGTTATGTATGAATATAAATGACATAACATATATCATATGTTTAACATCAAATTTTAATTATCAATTATCCTGCTGCTGGGCAGTGGCTTTTACTCTAGTTTTTTTTTGCAATAAATAATAAAGAATTGGGAAATGAATTTTTTATATACATTCTGCTAATACAGTACTTTTTCAGTATATTCATTGTGGTGAGTTCTATTCTTATCAGTGCAAAACTCAATACATAAATAATTTAAGTCATTTAATATTTTGAATATGTTCTAAAATGTTGCAAAGTTATTTTCTTCTCCAAATTATAGGTGTGTGTGTGTGTGTGTGTGTGTGTGTGTTCACACACATGTATGTGACTAACTGCTTCTGGTAAACCAGTAATCTCTTGCTTTAACCTGAAGTATGAAGTTTTACACTGCATTTATATGGTACTATTAACTTATCTCAAAACAAATTTTAAATGAGCATCCTGGAAAGGTATTTTGGTGGTTAGGAATAAACACTATCCTTTTAAAGAGAAGACTCAGGTTCAATTCCTAGTATGCACAAGGTGGTTAACCAACATCTATAACACCATTCCAAGGCTCTGATAACCTCACTTGCCTTCTGTGGTCAAAAGACATACACAAAATGTGACAACATTCACATTGGCAATAAATATATCCATATGCATAAAATAAATATTAAAAATATTTTAAATAATAATACAATGTAGTCTACAATTTAATACAAACACTTATTGAGCTCCAATCCTTCTCAAGACAATAGCCTAAGTGTTTTAAATAAAACATGTTTTTTTTTTTTAATTCTTGAAAAATTTTCTAGAGAAGAAATTATTGATATTGTCTTAAAGAAGAGAAGGACACATAAGAGGGTAACTAGTGCTTTAGTTATCTTTTTGGGATAAACATTTCTGAGGGTGGACAATATACTGGAAGGAGAAAGAATATTTTCTTCAACTACACTTAAAACAAAAGATTTCTTAGAAGTATCACAAGTCAAGGGCTGAAAAGATAGCTTGTAATAAATTAGTATCTCTTTATGTTCCTGCAGAGGACTTGGGTGCAGTTGTCTGCATACTCATGGTTCCTCAGAACCATCTCTAATTCCAGTTCCTGGATATCTATTGCCCTCTTCTGGATTCAATGGCTACTGCTCTCCCTCCTCTTCCTCCCCACCCTAGCCCAGATAGACAGACAAAATTTACATTCATAAAATAAATACAAGTAAATTTTTAGAAATCATAAAAGTCAAACCTTGAACCGGAAACGATTACGGGTCTGACTCTGAGTTGTGAGGAGGACGCTTTTAATGTCTTCTCCAAATAGAGTGGGAGAAGGGATTCTGTTCAGTGTGGCTTTAAGTCCTTAGACAAAGGAAAAGTGCAGACACTTAAAATAGTTTGAATATTGACAATTATTAATAATTTATTTCATATTAATAATTTTATTATACTGCTACAAATGACTTTTTGTTTTTATTTTACATGAGGCAACGCTGAAAAAAAATCTTCAATACATTGTTTAAAAGTTTTGATGTGTGTACTTATTGAAGATACTCTTTTCAAAGAACATCTTAAAATAGACTCTTTCCACTTAGAACATGTATTGGGCTATCATGGTGGGGAAACTCCTTACCAGTATTTTCATTCGTGACTGACTCAGCATTATAACCATGGTTATCTGCAAAGAAGCACCAAGGAATGGCAGTGTTGTTCCATGGACGCCAGCAACAGCCACGCTCTTCACATTTTGCCTGGAAAAATATTTTTAAACAAACAAACAAACAAAAAATGTAATTGGCAATGCAATCGGATGTACTCAGTCTGTTTTCTTACCATTAATACTCTAAACACACACATTTTAAGAACTTTTGCCCTCTCGATAATTACGTTTTTCTTTTTTCCCTTTTCGTCATGGTAACAAGAAGATTTTGATTCAGGTGAGGTTACATAACTCAATATCTAGATTTAATTCAATCACATATAACTTTTGTAGCAATGACTAGGGCTTATTAAAAGTAAGAGATTGTCAACTCCAGAAAACTGTTTAACCACTTAAGCACAGTCTCCATCCAGAGTTTTATAACAGGTTTTCCAAAAAAAGTATTAGCTGAACATTTTAATAATTGAGTTATTTTAAGTAGTCATAACAAATTACCATACTTTAATAAATATTAGAATATAAATATTGATTACACAGTAATTTTACTAGCTACATGAAAAAATTCACAAAAATTGGAAGTCATAAATGCATTCTTAACATGTTGAATAACATGGTGATCTGTCTATTAGCAGTGTAATTAAATATCTATATAATAAAAGCTTTAATTATGACATACTTATTGGTACAAAGTTTTCATAACTATTTTTGTGAAAACAAATTTTAAATTGTATGTGTTAGTCAACCAAATGTATACATTAAACTGTCTTCACATCACAGTAAAATAGCTTTATTTACAGAAGCATACAAATACATACATTGCAAACAACAGTGCTAAAGGATCAGTTAATATCTTTTATAGTATCAGGTATGAGAAGTCTTTATTTAGACAGTTTTATCCCTAGTTATGTAACCTATCAAAAGGTCCCCAAAAACACAAAATCCTACTATAAAATAATAGGATTTATTGCAGTCTTTCTATAACATTTTGTTTTGACATAGTTCAAGCACAAAAGTAGAACCAGACATAGGTGTACTAATCCAAGCAGGTGTATGAGTCTATATAAAAAACAATATTTTATAGGATTAGACTAAAACTATTAGCTTTAAAGGTAATAAGAATTTATTTTAGTTTATCTTTTAGAATGTAATGGTTTTTTGTTCATTTAGCTGTTCCTCCTATTACTTACAATTTTAAGAGTTTGTCAGTATTTTTATTTCTCTGATTTCATATTTCTTTCTGATTTGCTTAAATGACAGAAAATTAAGGCACACTCAATCTATTAATGGACATAATTTCAGTAAACACCCATAAATAAAATTGCAAAAATAACCCTCAATACTTATTTTATTATGTGGCATGAATATATATGTGTATTACAATTAGAATACTCATTTATACTTATATGTGTGTTAAGTTGAATCAGTGGTGTAACTTTTTCTCTTCAAGCTAAAATAATGAAGGAAGGATTCTTCTTCTCTCCCCATATTACTTTATTTGATAATAGGAACCTTAAGAAAGGATAGGGGCTACAATAAAGTCATAGCATAGACCCTCATTCAACTCATTCAAGACTACTGATTTCATTACAAAAAGAACTTCTTCCTTCTGGTCTACATACTGAAAAAATTTTCTGTGAGAGTAGCAAGAAGAACCATCTACAACATCAGTAGAAAAGTTCTCTCTAAATAAACCCATGGAGAGGCAGAACTCTCACTCCCAATCAAGTGTCTTTTCACCATACAAAGAAAGCTACAAAGTGTCAAAATAAAGAGAGCAAGTAACAATGTGGTGCCTTAATTCAATTTGATACATCTACCAACCCTACACTTAAGGCTCATTATGAACAGGATCTCTCTACTGTGGCACCCACACAAAAGCTGAACAATAATGCCAGCACTGGATAGACCAGTGTGAATGGAGCAACCTCACAAAATCCCACTCCTAGATGAAGAGTTACAGCTAATCAATGACTTCTGGGAGATGGAAAATGAATCTTCCTCAAGGATAAGCCATCTAGATGGTTATTCAATACCAAGTGAGCAGCTCTGAAAAGATACCCAGGCAAACAACAACAAATGGACTTAGGAAGCTGTATTTATTCATTTATATAAGTGTATGTAACAATAATAATTAAAGATAAAAAGAGGCCATGAATGTGAAGGGGATAGAGGATGGAAGTTGCTGGAAAAAAAAACAAAGGGAGGAGTGGGAATGATATAAATAAACATATATACTTAACAAATTCCAAGTCCTCACTAAAAAATCGGTGAAAATGTCTGTTTTTGTCTCAGACATCTAGCTTTCAGAGCTATGGAAAATAAATGCAGAAGCTAGAAAATGTAAGATATTTGCTATTGCAACCTATGCTAACTAAAACAGTTTCAGTAAGAATTTAGCTGTTTATTACAATATCATTTTGACTCTTCCATACTTTGTTATTATTGAACTTTTACATATGCATGCCTTCTATATACAATCTGTAGCATATTTTATATTTAAATATTTTATCAATCATGATGAATCTTTGAATATATAAAATGCAAGAGAACTTTTATAATTAATAAAAGTTATGGAAATTAACTGAAAATAATAATTTTGACTAATTTAATCTTAAATGCCTTGTTTGGGGAAATAATATTTATTCAATAGATAATTTCATATTTACAGTTGTATATACATTGTTAATAAGTTATTGATTTTGCTTATCACTGAAAAAAATGGAAAGTTAATGGTTTAAGTATCTTGAAGATTTGATAAGCTACTACTGAGAAAGTATTATGGAAAATACATATAAAAATCCATGAAGCATAATTTGAATAAACGTTCCCTTTATAGTGTATATTTAGGCCATGTTCCTGATTTCTGGGACTTTTTAGTTTTATTCATTCAGCATTTATTTATCAATTTTCTGTAATAAAAATATTTTTGAATATTATCTAATTAAAACCATTTTAAGACACTGGTTAATGACTAAGACCTATTGAACTTATAGAACATGAGCTAAGATCAAACTTTGTACCCACTTGCAGAAATCTTTTGACCTATTCATTTTACCTTGATAAACTCTTTGAATTTCCAGTTAAGTGAGAGTACATTTAATAACAGAATCTCATTTAAATCATCTTGACTAATTTTTTATCTGAGTATCAAGAAACCCTTTTCTGTTCCTGTATTCTTCAAATTTGACTATCTTTCCTATCCTTGGAATCAAATCCAGACTGTGAAATGCTATGTATGCACTCTACCACAAAGATGCATTGCAGATATGTATGTATACTCTTGGATCATTTAACCAGGCTAGCCCCAGACTTCTCTAGTAGCAAGAATTACAGGCATTCAGCATGATGTTGGGCTCACTGTGTCTTTTTGAATGACAAATGTCTTCTTGAATGACAAATGTAAATATATTGGTTGAATTAGAATGTTTACTTCATGAGTTTAGTTTATTTCTATTCTCATGAATATTGAAAAAGAAAATATTTTTCATCAACTTAATAGATTGAATTAAGAATAAAGACCTAGGATGACAAAGCCAAATCACTGCCTGTGTATAAATCACTTTCCTAGAAGAGCCATGTTTTTTTCTAAAAGGATTCAGTACTAATCTTCCATCATTTCTCGAAAATAACAGTGATAAGAATACCTACTTTTCTCAGTGTATAACAGTAAGCACTGATTTATGTCATTCCTTCATCAATTGATAAAAGAAGTTATTATTGTAAGTTTACTGGTAAATACTTCATTGTTTTGTATAATTACTGATAAGTTAGAACATGCTATGCAACTTATGATGCATAAAAGAACTGGCAAATCGTTCATTATGTCACGTGACAGCAAGGGTGGAATTGAGATTTAAACACAAATAATATAGAACTTGTGAAATATCAACATAAAACACATACATTCATTGACTTTTATTTTCACAGTTTTATGAATTAAAAAGTCTGAGTCAACGTATGGTTACATGAATCCAACAAGTTTCTCCACTTATTTTCATATAATGAAATATAATTACATTTAGAAAAGTGAATCATATATACTTTTCTAGAAATTCTTCTGAAGACTCCCCACTACAAATAGTGTAATTTAAACCATGCAAGTGTTACATAAGGTCCTGAACATTAAGGAGTAAAGAGGGGAAATAACACTTTCAGGAAGGCATGGTCAGCTTGTTATATAGCTTGTTGAGTATGGATGGAAAGTAACCTCTTAATTTGAAATAACCAAACAAATTAAAAGGAGGTTCATTAACATCAGTTCTGTCACAAATTTATACAGAAGAGGAATAGGAGCATAACTGAAGGTTATCTTCAAATCTTTAACGATATACAGTCATTCTATATTGAGTAGATATCTTCATATAAGGCTGATTATATTTCTAAAATCATCCAGAGGATTTTTGGCAGACCTTTGTTGGATGTTGTTCTGGAATGCAGTTTATTCTCTCATTAATAGGTTCACCTTGTTCAGGCGGACACTTTCCTGGACTAGGGGCTGAAGTTGGACTTGTTATTTCTGGAAGAAGAAAATATAAAAACCATTTTCATTAAGTAATGAATACTTGGTTTAACAAATGAGTTATTTTCTTTTATAATTAAAGCAAAATCAATTTGTGATTCCCCCCAAATCAAGCCTCAGTCACTATAATAATAAGGATAAATAACATTTTAAAATACTATGTATAATCTGACTTAGAAAAGAGGAATGCTGACTTTAGAGCTGTCAACAACTGGAAGAAAGTATAAAACGGATAGGATCCGCAACTGGTGTTTGACACAAGTGCAACAGTTAACATCCTTTTCAGTCCTTATTTGGCAAAAGAAAATGATAAAGAGAGAGTTCAGAGGTCCACAATATGCAGAGACTCTGATAAGAATAGACAAAGATCACTAGGAACCTGAAGCCTTAACTTGCATTTCTTGTAGTTTTTCATGTATTCTCTATCTCACTAGTCATAACAAGGATAAAAATAACATTGACTACACCATCCATGGACTGTTCATATTTCTGAAAACCAAAGCAGAAACCTCAAGGGTGTCAGAGAGAGGGGAGAAGGAAGAGAGAGGAAAGAAGAAAGAAAGGGAGAGGGAGAGGGAAAGAGGGAGAGCACGCAGTGGCAATTCATTTAAGTTATTTTAACACTTCACCTTTTTCCCTCACATTCCTTTATTTAAAATAATGTATAGAGGGAAGTCCACCATTGTCAAAGTGCACAAAATCTTTAACGTGGTGGCTTTTTATTGAAAACATGAGACTTCAGTGGACAGAGAAATGTCACAATTTTGGAACTTACTCCAAGTTCTTCACATTTCATGTGAAATCGCAGACTTTCTCTAACAAATAGTTTTAATTTCATTTATTTATTCATTAGGCACTCTGGTGAAGGGCTTGCTTTGGTGCTGTAGCACGGTTTAGGAAGTAAGAGAACAACTTTCAACTTGTGGGAGTTAGTTTACTACTTCCCTCTAAAGACACTAATAAAATTTTAAACCCACAGCTACTGTGGAATGACGTTCCCCTGACTTCACTCCACTGCTTAAAGCAGACAGTCCCTTGGTCTTGCAAACTTTATATGACCCAGCACAAGGGAAGTCCTGGGCCAAGTAGTGGGAGTGGGTGGGT
>NC_034593.1:64686017-64698185 GCF_900095145.1 Mus pahari
GGATAGCATTTGAAATGTAAATAAAGAAAATAATAATAAATAAATAATAAAAAGAAAATATCTAATAAAATAAGTTTAAAGAAAAAAAAAAAGCAGACAGTGTGACCTACCTTCCACAGCCGGCACCTTTGTTGCCAAAACCACAACAAGAGCGATGGCTATTATTGTTACTATGATGAAGAGGACAATCAGAGAGATTTCTAATCCACTGAATTTCTTCTTTGCCATCTGAGGAAAGAAAGAAAACTGTGTTGAAATGGACATTATTTTGTAAGCCACAATTAATTATGAATCTCTTTGCATTAATTTCTAAGCTAACAAAGCTGTGGGCATTTATACATGCTACAACAATTACAGATGAAGAAGTCAAGGATTTAAGAGAAAACATGGAGAGAGTGTTAGAAGGAGGAAAGTGGGAAACATGTAAGGTAATTATATTATAATCTCAGAAAATTTTTAAAAACTATTTTTACAAATCAAAATAATGTAAAAACAATTTGAAAATGCATACTATGTTATATCAACCCTCCTTTATGAAAGTAAGAATAAACGTTATGCACAAAACAAGGATGAAACTTATATTAAAAAAAAACAAATTAGCTAAGCATATTCACAGACAGTGAGGGCTAATATCCATTTTTGTGGCTAAAAATTACAGCAGTTATTTTTTCAGATCACACTAATTTTAAGCAAAGCTTCAGGGGAAATTAAAATTGATAAACAATTTTGCATAGATAATATTTTATTAGATGGTATTTTTATGTCATTTTAATGTTCCGCTAGTAACAATTAGATATTTGATAAACCTAGAATCTATTCTGCCTATATAAATATTCTTAAATAAATACATTCATAATACCTAGAGTATCCCAGTATTTTTCAACAAAAATTCAATTATATTCTCTGCTATTAAAATTATTTAAACCAAAGCAAGATTAGACTTCTATTTTGACAAAAAAAATGTTTGAATATTCTGGAAAAAAAATCTTATATTTTATAAAACTTGAACTTGTTTCTCTGCCCTTAGAAGAAGGAGCATACTTAAACTGAGAATCTTACTATTTGACTATTTTTAAAACAAGCACATATAGCAAACATAATTAGCTTAAAACATATTTTGCTTAGAAAAATGACCATAATTACATACTGGGACCTACAGACTTACCTTAGCTCATAGCCTGTAGTATCTGCTGTGTTGTGCTGGAGTTGGGCAAGGCTGTTAAAGTAATGATCAGAGAAAATTGCTCAGGTATATATTGACTACTCATAAAGTTTTATTGCACTTTCACAAGCCTATCAGTTTAATATTCTTCTGTTCAACATTCAATTGCTGAAGCCTTAGCCCTGAAAATAGTTTATATAAATATACCTCTCTGACATGGCAAGTTAATTAATAACTGGGTTTTTTTCTATAGTCTTTCGCTTCTAGATGGCAGGAAATATTGAAACAACACATAATCCATTTCTGAAATTGGGTTTCTTATTTGAAAAATCTGTACATCCTTCAATAATTTTTAAAAATTATCTCATTTCATGAAATTTGAGTTTATTTGGGAAAGTGGGAATGCTTTAACAATGTAAATTATAAAATATTTGAAAGATTATATACTTAACTGGGAAATTTTTACAATTATAAATCAGAGGCTGGAGCTTGTATCTTAAACCACAAATGTTGAAAAGGCCCAAGAGAATGCAAGGAACCACAGGATACAGCACAAGAAGACTCTCAGATTACTTCTACTGTTCCTTCATTTCTGCCATATAGGATATTGGAGCTGTTTCCACTGACCTAATGTATGGAGAAATAATTAAAATCAAACTCATCTAAATAAAAAAATAAAAATAGTAATTACATAAGAGTTAATCATGTAGATAAATATCTCCAAGACTACAAAACTGAGAAAGTTCATAGAAAAGAATAAGTGTAGGGTCCAAATAACGTATATTTATTTTAATGTATGACACTAACTTACTTTATAAAACTAATATAAATGTTTCTCAGTCCATACTGAAAAATTTGGAGAATTGATTATGCTGCGACTTGAAGATATTATGAACATGGTTTTGTAGAGCAAAATGATATACATTGCCTACAAAATTATGGGCAAAATTTATTGAAGAATATATGTCTTTATCCCATAAAAGGCTAAGTGAACTGCCTAATAGTATGCTCACTGAGAGAATAAAATCATTTGCCATGGGCTCTTACTTCTGTTTCACCTTTCTGTCATAAGCAGACTCTATTTTGACTCTTACCTAGTACTTGGATTCTATACACAGTCTCTCACATTGTTTTCACCATGGTAATACTAAAATAATGTGATCACAAAGGATAGAGCAACTCCCTTTCAAGGCAGTCTGAGTATAAGTTTGAACATAAACAATAAAAGGCCAGCATGATTGAATCATTATAAGACTCAGGGGAGAGATGCAAAACGTCTAGTTGCAGGGAAGTAAGATGAGAATTGCCCTAGACTGGCCTTCATGAGCAAAAAAAAATAAGTTTAATATAACAGAAAATCTGAGGCTAGTAGTTCTGACATATAGACTTTGTGAATTTATGCAGAAAATCCCATCAATTTGCCCATGTTCTCTAGAAATGATGTGTGAATGTAACCAAGGTATAAAAGGCTGATGCATTAAGTTCCAAAGTAACATTGACCATTGGGAAGTTGAATCTAAAACAAATACGAATATAACTAAAACAGACATTCAATCACTTTATAACAAAAAGAGACATACACATGGGTAGATATATTTTTAAACTATAAGAAGATAATCTATTCTGAAGACTTCAAAGTATTGATGAAAGAAGAGCCAAATAAAGGAGTAGGTAGCATTTTCTTTTATTCTCAAGGTGTTGCTTCTATAAAATAAGATATAAAATTGAAAAACTACTAAAATAAACTTTCATTTCTACTATTTATCTTATAGATGGTGTATCATGGAAGTACTAATATGGACTGTGTACCCCATAGTCCCTTATTTTCTCTACTCTGACCAGTTGAGGACCTCTGTAATTGTCTCCATGTCTTGTTGACAGGAACATGTTTAAGAAGTGAAATCTTCACTAAACTGCTTGTATAAATATATATTTTAGAATACATTTAGAAGGTATTTTGTTTCAGAAAACTGGAAGTAGTAGATTATCTTCTGGGCTTATGAGTTCTTAAGCTATGAGTAGTTGACTGGATTTTTAGTGCATGGGATGAATTTCCTCCTATTGAATGGACCTCAAGTCCTACTAGAAAGTTATTGACTACTCCTTACATAACATGGCCACTATTTAATCATTGGGTGTATACTGCTGGGATAGTCATTGTTATGGTTCCTAGAATTTTCCACTATTTTTCTGAAAATTGGCAACTTGCACAGTACTTTTCAATAATATTGCAGCTTGCCCTCAGAGAGGAGGCTAACAAATCATCTCCACATGATTCCTTCAAATCCTGTTTACAAAGTGTATTGTTGCTTTAATGGTGTATGAAACGCAAATTCTGGGAGTCAACCAAAGATGACAGTAATACCCTCAAATATTTTGAAAGTTTCTAAAATATTCTAAGAATTTAAAAGTAAGTTTTTATGATAGGCAGACACTATTGATTTGTTATATATAGTCTGTGGCTCTTGTGGTGAGATTTATTCCTCCAAATGTTTTATATTCACATAAATTATGTATACTCTATCTATCTATCTATCTATCTATCTATCTATCTATCTATCTATCTATCTATCTCAGTATCTTTCCTATTTCTACTCATACCCTTACAGATTTAATAATTTTAATTTTCTTTAGAGTTAAATAGACCATGGTTATATAGAGTAAATATAACCATGTTTTCATTATCCATTCTTTAGTTAAAAGATAGCTGTATTGTTTATATTTTTATTACAAGTAGCATATCAACGAAGGATGTTGAACAAGTATCTCCTTAGTATATAGAATCCTTCAGGTATTCACTGTCAATAGTAGAGCTGGGTCATATAGCAAAAAGACTGGTGAAGTAAGAGGAAGAAAATGTCTGCTGTGATATGGTGTCTCCTGTGTATAATAAGGGATGTTGAACAAGTATCTCCTTAGTAGATAGAATCCTTTAGGTATTCACTGTCAATAGTATAGCTCGGTCATATAGCAAAAAGACTGGTGGAGTCAGAGGAAGAAAATGTCTGCTGTGATATGGTGTCTCCTGTGTATATTAAGGGAGTTATATTCATGAATTCTCAATAATGTGGTTGCCAACAAGTTATTATGCAATAAGTTCTGCATAATAACAATTCCAGGTTACATGCCAACAATGTTGGGGAAATTTTCACAAGGCTTCACTCCTAGATGAAGAGCTATAGGCAACCAATTAATATTGAGAAAGAGTCCCTTGTTCTTGGTACTTTTCTTACGCTCCTTGATAGGTTATCCAACCCCACATGGCCACATATCCAATCATAAACATACATGTGCAAAATAGCAACTCTAAATAAAGTATAAGACATGTGTATGTATATAATATATAATTATAAAATTATATAATTATTCAATAATAATTAAAAAGAAATCATGAAGAGGAAAGGAAGTTTTGGGAAGCAGATGGAAAGATGGAAGAGGAAATTGCAGAATTAAAGTAAATACAGGATTCATCTATAAGTTAAGAAAAATCAATTAAAATTTTAGAGAATAGACATAGATGCGACATATATAAATTTTTTTATATCACAGTTTTCATAATGACTTGATTCATATATTCCTTTACCTGATGTAAATTAAGTAGTCACTCCAACATATCCATAAACTGGAAAATTACTCATCAAAAAATTGCAAAGCACTGATTTATGAAATTATATAGATGGCTTTTACGGTTCACTTTAATTCATTAGCATCAGTTTTAATTCTCTATGTACATCAAGGAAACCAGTTCATTTTTAGTACATTTGTTGCATTTCTTTTTATTAACCCTTTTTAAGATCAGTACTTTTACAGGCATTCAATACCTTTGGACAAAACTGTGAATTTTTGTTCATTTTTCTTTTATGCCTTCTTTTGTGTATTTAATACATCTTAAGTAGTAGCTTTTATTTTTTCCAATTATATTGAGTTTATCTATATTTACAAACATAAAAATCATATCTTCTCAGTCAAATGTAGATCTTAATTTGAATCTTTATGTGTATGTTTAAAGGTATACAAGACTGAGTATATACTTTGATACTAAATAAGATATGAGTGGAACAGATAACAGATATTGAGGAATAGGGAGGCCAAAAGGACACAAGTGAGGTATAGGAAACTATTAAGTGTAGGGTAATAGAAGATGGGAAAGTTAAGATGAAAAAAATCCACAGATTTGTTTAAGAAATATCAATAAGATATCTAGTATTTACATACTAATAAAATACTTTATAGAATGTACATGATTGCATTTTAATACATTCTTTTTCAATGCCAACTCTCTGGCATTATTAGGTGGCTTCAGTACAATTGACTACATGTGTTTAGTGGAGAATTCAATCATACCTTCACAGATGATGTAATACCAATACTCTTCAAACTGTTCCACAAAATAGGAACAGAAGGTACACTACCCAATTTGTTCTATGAAATTTAGGTATAATTTATGCTTATACCTAGACCACACAAAGACCAAACAATGGAAAAAAACTTCAGAGAAATTTCCCTTATGAATACTGATGCAAAAATACTCAATAAAATTCTTGCCAACCCAATCCAAGAACATATCGAAACCATAATTAAACACAATCAAGTAGGCTTCATCTCAGGGATCCTGGGATGTTTCAATAAACAGAAATCCATCAACATAATCCACTACATAAGCAAACTCAAAGATAAATAACACATGATCATTTCATTAGATGCTGAAAAAGTATTTGATAAAATTCAACATCGCTTCATGTTAAAAGTCTTGGAAAGGTCAGGAATTCAAGGCCCGTAATTAAACATACTAAAAGCAATATACAGCAAACCAGTAGCCAACATCAAACTAAATGGAGAGAAACTTGAAGCAATCCCACTAAAATCAGGAACTAGACAAGGTTACCCATTCTCTTCCTATCTATTCATTAAATTACTTGAAGGTCAACTAGAGAAATTAGACAAATAGGAGGTCAAAGGGATACAAATTGGAAAGGAAGAAATCAAAATATCACTATTTGCTGATGATGTGAACTTATATTTAAGTGATCCCAAAAATTCTACCAGAGACCCCCGAAACCTGATAAACAACTTCAGCCAAGTGGCTGAGTATAAAATTAACTCAAACAAATCAGTAGCCTTCCTCTACTCAAAGGATAAACAGGCTGAGGAAGGAAGTGGGAAAACCCTTCACATAGTCACAAACAAGAAAAAATGCCTTGGTGCGACTCTAACCAAGCAAGGGAAAGATCTTGTCTGACAAGAATTTCAAGTCTTTTAAGAAAGAAATTGAAGAAGATCTCAGAAGATGGAAAGATCTTCCACGCACATGAATTGGCGGGATTAATATTGTAAAAATGGTCATTTTGCTGAAAGCAATCTACAGATTCAATATAATCCCCATCAAAACTCCAAATCAGTTCTTCCTAAAGTTAGAAAGAGCAATTTGCAAATTCATCAGGAATAACAAGAAACCCAGGAAAGTGAAAACTATTCCCAACAATAAAAAACTTCTGGGGGAATCACCATGCCTGACCTCAAGCTGTACTACAGAGCAATTATGATTAAAAACTGTATGGTACTGGTACAGAGATGGGCAGGAAGATCAATGGAATAGAATTGAAGACCCAGAAATGAACCCACACACCTATCGTCATTTGATATTTGATATTTCTAGTAGGAAAAAGTCAGCATTATTAACAAATGGTGCTCCTTCTGTTGATCAGAATGTAGAAAATGCAAATAGATATATTCTTTTTTTAATGAATTTTACACTCCATATTTTATCCACCCCCCCCCGATCTACCCTCTGACTGTTCCACATCCCATTCCTCCTCCCAACCCCCTGTCTCCTCCACATGGATGTCCTCACTCCCTACCCTACCTGACCACCCATTTTTATCTCTATGTTCCAAACTCAAGTCCAAATGGATCAAGGACGTCTACATACAACCAGAGACACTGAAACTTATACAGGAGAAAGTGGAGAAGAGTCTCAAACACCTGGGCACAGGGGAAATTTTCCTGAACAGACTAGCAATAGCTTATGCTCTAAGATCAAGAATTGACAAATGGGAACTCATAAAATTGCAAAGCTTCTGTAAGGCTAAAAGCACTGTCAATAGAACAAAACAGCAACCAGCAGATTGGCAAAAGATCTTTACCAAGCCTACATCTGATAGAGGGCTAGTATCCAATATATACAAAGAACTCAAGAAGTTAGACTCCAGAGAATCAAGTAACCCTATTTGGGGTACAGAATTTTCAACTGAGGAATATCAAATGCCCTAGAAACACCTAAAGAAATGTTGAAATTATGGAGTGTCTCTATGTATATTGAGGGAATTTATTGTAATTATTTATAGCTTGTAGTCCAACTAACACAACAATGGGCAGTTGTGAATGGTAAGTCCAAGAATTTAGTAGTTCCTCAGTCCCACGAGGCTAGTTTAAGATGGTTTTCTATAGAAGTAGATTCCAACAGGTGTTGTCAAGGAATCCAGCAGAAGGTGTGGCTAATATAGAGAGAGACTCCATAAGTTCTGTGACTCTAAAGAACCCTGACTAATACACCATTGTACCCCAATTATCAAAGGATTTTAACACAGTAAGAGGAAACAAAACAACGTCACGTCTACAAAATATTTTCACAGCAATACTTAGAGTGATGGTCCATTTAAAAAACAAAAACAAACAAAACAAAACAAAACACTATGCATTGTAACCAAGCCAAGATGACAAATGAAACTATCAGTATATCTTTGATAAATATAGCATAATAAAACTGAATGGGCTATAAGAAGAAATGATGAAATAGTCACTTCTTTAGGAAAGTTCATGCACCTTCTTATTAGTTTTCCCCACTGTGATGAAACACTTGAGTTCAACAGCTTTGAGGATGGAGGTTAACTTTGACTAATTGTCTCAGAACCTTCAGTCCATAGCCATTAGTCTGTTGTCACTGGGTCTGTGGAAGGTAGAACCACACGATGAGGAGTGTGTGGTGCAGCCAAGCTTCTCACTACATGGTAGTGGGAATCAGAGAGAAACACAGAAGAGCCAGGGCACCAACATACATTTGGAAGACAGCCTGCAGAGATCTAAATTCCTATTAGTCCCTACTCACCTCTTAAAGGTTCCACACTTTCCTAAGAGGACTCCTCTCTGAACACCAAGCCTGAACACACAGGGTTTTACGGGGAAAAAATGTTCAACATCCTTAGTTATCAGGGAAATGCAAATCAAATCAACCCTGAGATTCCACCTCATACCAGTCAGAATGGCTAAATTCAAAAACTCAGGTGACAGCAGATACTGGAGAGGATGTGGAGAAAGAGGAACACTCCTCCATTATTGGTGGGATTATAAATTGGTATAACCATTCTGGAAATCAGTCTGGCAGTTTCTCAGAAAACTGGACATAGTACTACCTGAGGACCCAGCTATACCATTCCTGGGAATATACCCAAAAGATTCTCCAACATATAACAAGGACACATACACCACTATGTTCATCCTTATTTATAATAGCCAGAAGCTAGAAAGAACCCAAATGTCGTTCAACAGAGGAACGGTTACAGAATATGTGTTACATTAAAATAATTGAGTACTACTCAGTATTAAAAACGATGAAATCATGAAATTCTTAGGCAAATGGATAGAACTAGAAAATATCATCCTGAGTGAGATAATCCTATCACAAAAGAAAACTCATGGTATGCACTCACTGATGAGTGGATATTAATCCAAAAGCTCGGAATACCCAAGTTACAATTCACAGACCACATGAAGCTCAAGAAGGAAGACCAAAGTGTGGGTCCTTCTGTCCTTTTTAGAAGGGGTAACAAAATACTCAGGGAGCAAATATGGAGACAAAGTGTAGAGCAGAGCCTGAAGGAAAGGCCATCCAGATACTGTCCCACCTGAGGATTCATCCCAGATACAGTCACCAAAAACCAACATTATTGTGAATGCCAAGAAATGCTTGATGAAAGGTGCCTGATATAGCTGTCTCCTCAGAGGCCCTGCCAGAGGCTTACAAATACAGAGGTGGATGCTCACAGCCAACAACTGAATGGAGCTTGGGGTACCCAAAGAGGAGTTAGAGAAAGGATTGAAGTAGCAGAAAGGGTTTGTAACCCCATAGGAAGAAAAACAATATCAACGAACCAGACCCCCATCTTACCTCCCAGGGACTAAGCCACCAACCAGCTTCATATGGAGCAGAGGACGGCTTTGTCAGGCATCAATGGGAGGAAATGGCCTTGGTCCTGTGAAGGCTTGATAGATGTCCCGTTGTAGGGGAATTGAGGGTAGAGAGGCAGGAGTGGGTCGGTGAGTGGAGAAATACCCTCACAGAAGCAGGGGGAGGAAGGATGGGATAGGGAGTTTCCAAGAGGGAGGGAACCAGGAAAGGGGGTAACACTTGAAATGTAAATAAAAAAAAAATAGCCAATAAAAAAATGTATCTTTAAAAAAAATACATTGAGCTTTCACAATTAACCTAAAAAAGAGAAATAGGCTTGGGACAAAATTGTGATCGAGGAAAAATCATTCAGTTTGTGTTGGTTCTAAGGATGAAGTCACAAGTGTGCACTATGATAAAATGAGGTCATGTGAAATTGTTGCTTTGAACTTATGAGCTTATAGGATGAAACACTACTATGAATTCACTGCATCCTATGAGATCCTTCAGCAGCTCTCCTTTTGGGTAACACTTAAACTATGGGGTAATTTTTCAAAGAAGTTTTGCCTAAGAAGGTATAAAAAGGCCAGAGAGAAGGAATAATGTGTGGCATTTGGGTCTCAGCCCATCTAATATATATATAATATATATTAAAATATATATATATTTGCTATACATACTTGTGTAAGTATTTGTGAATGTATGTAAGTATGGATGAACACTTGAGAAGTTGATGAAACAGGTGGTCAGGCCTGAACAGAATTTGAATGTGTGTATGCATGTATGTATGTGTTTGATCATTGTCTATGTAAATATTTTCTCTTTTCCTTTCTTTTCTCCCTGAGTCACAACGAATTCACTAGTTCTAAGCATCTTGCCTGGCCAATGAGAGGTCCTTGAGCTGGAGAGAAAAGAAACCAACATAAGAATCCAGAAGCCATCAACTTATAGCCCACATAACTGCAAGAGAGATTTACAAGGCCATAGATCATCAGTCTTTGGCCTTCCTCCAATGCTGTGCCCCACCTCCTGTGGTTCATTCTAAAGACTGGGCAAGGCCTCTGGCATCTTCTAAGTGAGAAAGGACTACCTCTGGGCAGATGGTTCTGAGATTCTGGGTTGTATAATAAATCAGTTTAGCAATTCCTTGAGAACAATTTGGTAAGAAGCTTCCTTCCCATATTCTGGGTTTCTGTTCCTGCTATAAGGTTCATTCCTTTGTGAGTTCCCGCCTTGATTTCCCTTCACAAAGAACTATAGATGTCAAAGTAAAATATACACTGTTCCCTTCTGTAAATTACTTTTGATCATGTTTTATTCCATCAATAGGAAAGATAGAACTTAACTTATAAAATATTTATGTATTATCTCTCAGTGACCACAAAGTTTTATCCAATGATTGTCAAAGTAAAATATTTACAGTCATAAGAAAACCTTTATGAATGACAATGTCTATAATATATTTCTAATGTTACATATACCAACTTTCAAGGTAAGCTTTTGTATATACAAATAATCAGTATTTTCAAGAACAAGATTCCAAAAAGAAAAAAAAACTGATATAAAGGACCATTTAGTCTGTATACTTTTAAACATTGAACAGCTACTGGACCAAGAAACCTGCCCAACTCAAATATTAATACGTGCTACACTTTGAGATTTTTGTGACCATGATTACATGTTAATGGATTAAGAAAAGCCAGTTCTGAGACTGGGCATGGTGGCACACGCCTTTAATCCAAGCACTTCGGAGGCAGAGACAGGTGAATTTCTGAGTTTGAGGCCAGTCTGGTCTACAGAGTGAGTTTCAGTACAGCCAGGGCTACACAGAGGAACCCTGTCTCCAAAAACAAAACAAAAAACAAAACACACACAAAAAAGAAAGAAAGGAAGGAAGGAAGGAAGGAAGGAAGGAAGGAAGGAAGGAAGGAAGAAAGAAAGAAAGAAAGAAAGAAAGAAAGAAAGAAAGAAAGAAAGAAAGAAAGAAAGAAAGAAAGAAAGAAAGAAAAGCCAGTTCTGTGTGAGGGCAGAGAGCGGAGAGTTGTTACCCAGGAAGGAGTTTGTATTTGGAACAAAAATCTCAAGTTACAGATTTTTTTAGGAAAAAAAAAAAAAGAAAGCAGTTACTATAAATGCAAACAAACACTAC
Source organism: Mus pahari (assembly GCF_900095145.1). Taxonomy (NCBI): domain Eukaryota; kingdom Metazoa; phylum Chordata; class Mammalia; order Rodentia; family Muridae; genus Mus; species Mus pahari. Next base: position 64,697,493 of record NC_034593.1, read on the forward strand.
ATGGAGAAGACATTTGTGATGGCAGTCTTTTTCTAGAATTTTCATCGGTAATATAAAAAGTAAACCTTCTAATATTAACTTTGTAATTATTCTTCACAGAATGTTTGAAAACTGTAGCTACAACACAAAATCAGAATGATATTTGAGATTGAATTTGAGTTGAAACCACATTGTGTGTAATAAACATGTCTTACAAATATTGAAATACATACTTTTGGTGAGTAAATTTTAATATGATTCTCCAAATAGATTATATAATGTAAGATATCAAATTTTAGCTTCTGTTAAAAACACAGAAAATGGGAAAAATCAAAATATTAACTTTTTTTTTTTTTTAATTTACTGATTGCTTTCTTCTCCCTCCCAAGAGGGACTGAGGCATCCTCATTGGGCCCTTCAGCTTGTTGAGCTTTATGAGTTCTGTGGACTGTATCTTGGGTATTATGTACTTTTCCTTTGGCTACTATCCACTTATTAGTGAGTGCATACCACCCGTGTCTTTTGGGGTCTGAGTTATCTCACTCAGGATGGTAATTTCTAGTTCCATCCATTTGCCTGCAGAACTCAGGATGCCCTTGTTCTTTTTTTTTTTTTTTTTAAATTTACATTTCAAATGCTATCCCAAAAGTTCCCTATACCCCGCCCCTGCCCTTGCTCCCCTACCCACACACTCCCACTACTTGGCCCTGGCCT
>NC_034593.1:64699000-64735739 GCF_900095145.1 Mus pahari
GTATTGCTGGGTCCTCCAGTAGTACTATGTCCAATTTTCTGAGGAACCACCAGACTGATTTCCAGAGTGGTTGTACAAGCTTGCAATCCTACCAGCAATGGAGGAGTGTTCCTCTGTACTTGTTCTTAATAGCTGAGTAGTATTCAATTGCATATATGAACCATGTTGTCTATATCCAATCTTCATCATTGAAAATAAATAATTCTCTCATTCAATACATTCTACCCATATTCCACTCCCTCTACTCTTCCTAGATATATCCTACACTCCATTTTTCCAGGTCCACTACCTTCATTTCCTCTTCAGAAAATAACATGCCTCCAAAAGAGGATCACGAAACAACACAAAACAAGATGCATTAAGGCAAGCCAAAGCCCCACCATATCAAATCTAGACAAGGCAACCCAATAGAAGGAAAAAAGTTGAAAGAGCAGGCGCGAGAGTGATACAATCACTCTCACTATAAGGTGTCCCACAAAACCTCCAAGATGATAGATATAATATATGCAGAGAACATGGTTCATGACCATGCAAGCTCCTTGCTTGCTGGTTCAGTTTCTGTGAGCCCACATGTGCCCTGCAGAGTTGAACAGTGGTCCATGTCCTTTGGTGTCCTCCATCCTCTCTGACTCCTACAATCATTTCTCTCCATCTCCCATAGCATTTCCTAATATCCAAGAAGAAGGACCTGATAGATACCACCAATTTAGACTTTCTCTCTGCATAATGTCTGCCTGTGGGTCTCTGCATCTCCCCCACTCTGTTGCCAGAGGAAACCTCTCTGATGAGAACTGGACAAGGCACTGATCGATGATTATAGAATGATGTCATATGTATAATTTCATTGATATATTTTTCCACTTGTGTTTTCCTCTACCCTATGTCTCTGGGCTATAGGATCTCCATTTCCTGACCATCCAGGTCATAGGCTCCCTCTCCTGATGTGGGCTTTAATTTAAATCATACATGGACTTCAACGAAAACTTATCTATACCACCTTTGCCCCAGCACATCTTTTAAGTAGGTCTGGGTCTGACAAACTGTAGATCTAAAGTTTTGTGGCTTTAGCCTTAGAGTACCTTCTTGCATACCAAAAAGAATGTAACACAAGGATGGAGGTTCTATGCAAGTTCCAGCTCAACCTTTCAACAATCAATGATATATGTAGAAGTTGTCCTTGGCAATGTCCTTGGCACCTCTGTCAGAATTTGGAGAGTAAACCTCTGTCCTAGCATCAGTCTGGGATGTTTGGGGATCTCCATGGGACCCCCCCACATATAACAACTCAACAGAATGAAATCCAGTCTTACCATTTGAAGCTTTACCTGACTACAAAAGATTGCCAGTTTAGGCTCCATATCATCTATTAACAGGAGACCTCACTAGGGATACCCTAAAATATACCAAGAAGTACCTACTTGACTAGGTTTCCACACTACCTCTAAATACCCCTCCATTCCAGCTATCTCTTTTTCACTCTTTCCTATATCTCTCCCTGACATGATCCCTCTCACTGTCCCACCTGCCCCAGTCTATCTTCAGAATCTACTCAATTTCTCTTTTCCATGGAGATCCAGGTATCCTACCTAGAACCCTCATATTTATATAATCGTCTAGGAATGTGGATTGTTGCTTGATTATCACTTACTCAACAGTTAATATCTACTTGTAAGCAAATGCATACCATATTGTCTTTCTGAGTCTCGGTTTCCTCACTCAGTGTGTTTCATTTCATTTTCTTGTTCCATTCATTTGCCCGCAAATTTCAAGTCACTGTTTTAACAGGTGAGTAATACTCTGTGTAAATGGACCACATTTTGTTTATCTTCATGGATATGTAGGCCTTTTCCAGCTTCTGGATTCTATGAGTAAAGTTCCTGCAATGAACATTGTTGAACAAGTGTTACCTCTTAAAAAGACAATTTGGGAGTTGTTTCCCTGATTTCTTTCTCAGCATATTTATCATTTGTATAAAGGAAGGCTACTAAACAACTCCCTTTACAATAACCACAAATAATATAAAATATCTTGGGGTAAATCTAATCAAACAAGTAAAAGACCTGTATGACAATAAGTTCAAGTCTCTCAAGAAAGAAATCAAAGAAGATCTCTGAAAATGGAGAGATCTTCCATGCTTATGGATTGGCAGAATTAACATAGTAAAAATGGCCATCCTACCAAAGGCAATCTATAGATTCAGCGCAATCCCCATCAAAATCCCAACACAATTTTTCAAGGACATGGAAAGAGCAGTTGTCAAATTCATCTGGAAAGACAAAAAAACCAAAATAGAAAAAAAAAAACAATTTTTAACAAGAAATGAAAAGCTGGGGGAAATACCATCCCTGACCTCAAGCTTTGCTACAGAGCAATTATGATAAAAAGTGCATTGTATTGGTACGGAGACAGACATGTTGATCAATGGAATAGAATTGAAGACCCAGAATTAAAAACCACACACTTACCTTGATCTTGACAAAGAAGCCAAAAATATAAAATGGAACAAAGAAAGCATCTTCAATAAGTGGTACTGTTCTAACTAGCTCTCTGTAGATGAATAAAAATAGACCCATGTTTGTCATGTTGTACAAAGCTCAAGTCCATGTGGATCAAGGACCTCATCATAAAACTAAATACACAGAAGAGAAAATAGGAAAGAGCCTTGAACCCATTCTCACAGGAGGTGGGAGGTGATTTCCTAAACAGAACTCCAATAGCTTAGGCTCTAAGTTCAAGAATTGATAAATGGAGCCTCATGAAACTAGAAAGCTTCTGTAAAGCGAAGGACATAGTCAATAATACAAATTGGTAACCTACAGATTAAGAAAAATCTTCACTTACCCCACAACTAATAGAAGTCTAATATCCAAAAATATAAAGAATTCAAGAAGCTAATAACTTAAATAAATAAATAAATAAATAAATAAATAAATAAATAAATAAATAGATAGATAGATAGATAAATAAATGGGGTATAGAGCTAAACCGAGAATTCACAACTGAGGAATCTCAAATGGCTGAGAGGCACCAAAAGAAAATTTCAAAGTCCTTAGTGATCAGAGAAATGCAAATCAAAATGACCCCGAGATTCTACCTTACACCAATTAGAATGGCTAAGATCAAAACCTCAGGTGACAACACATGTTGGAGAGGATGTGAAGAGGAACACTCCTCCACTGCTGTTGGGATTGCAAACTGGTACAACCCCTGTGGAAATCAATCTGGAGGTTCCACAGAAAATTGGAAATAGATATACCTGAAGACCCTGCATTTTCCACCCTTGGGAATATACCCAAAAGGTGCCTGACCATCCCACAGGGACACATTTTCCATTATGTGCATACTGGCCTTGTTTGTGATAGCCACAAGCTGGAAGCAACCTAGTTTTTCCATAACAGAAGAATGGATACAGAAAATGTGGCTCATTTATACAATAGAATACTACTCAGCTATAAATGAGGATATCCTGAGATTTGCAGGCAAATGAATGGAACTAGAAAATATCATACTGAGTAAGGTAACTCAGACCCAAAAAGATATGCATAGTATGTATTCATTAATATGTGAATATTAGCCAAAAAAAGTATAAAATACCCAAGATGCAGTTCACAGAACTCAAAAAGTTCAACAAGCTGAAGGGTCCAAGTGAGGATGCCTCAGTCCCACTTGGGAGAGAGAAGAAAGCAATCAAAAGTGGGGAGAAAGGGTTGGACTTGGGAAGGAACATGGGAAGTGGAAGGAAGAGAGAGAGGGGAACATGATCTTGTATTGGGTGAGGGAAAAGGACTGAAGTTCTGAGGGCTATCAGAAAGAATGGAAACAGGCAATCTCGGGACAGGGGAGGTTAGCGAGACCCTCCAGAATGCACCAGAGACATGGAACATGAGAGACTCTCAGGACTCAAAGGGAGGGACCTTAGATGAAATGCCCAACAGTAGGGAGAGGGAACTTATAGAGCCCACCTCTAGCAGGAAGACAGGACATGAAATGAGGGAGAGGAAGGCCATCTCACAGTCACAAGTCTGACCCATAATTTTTCCTGTCTGAAAGAATTACAGGGATATAAATGGAGAGGAGCCTGAGGAAAAGAAGGTCCAGAGATGGGCCCAAAGTGGGATGCAGCACAAGGGGAGGTCTCAGGTCCTGACACTATGACTGAGGCTATGGAGAGCTCACAAAAAACGAACCTAGAATGACAGCACCCTGGAAGACCCAGCAAGCCGCTGAAAGAGTCATATACGGATATTTGCACCCAACTAATGGACAGAAACTGCTGACCCCTGTTGTGGAATTAGGGAAAGGCTGAAAGAAGCTGAGGAGAAAGGCTATCTCATAGGAGGACCAGCAGTCTCAACTAAACTGGAGCCCCAAGATGTCTCAAACACTGGACCATCAAACAGGTATCATACACCAGCTGATACGAGCCTCCAAAATACATACAGTAGAGGAATTCCACGTCTATGTTCATTCAGAGATGATGCACCTCCCTTGAGGAGACTGGAGGCCTCAGGGAGTTTAGAGGTCAGGTGAGGTGGGGGATAGGGGCATCCACATGGAGACAGGGGAGTGGGGAAGAGGTATGGGATGTGGAACAGTTGGAGAGTGGAAGGGGGATGGGAATGCAATATGGAGTATAAAAAATAAATAATTTTTTAAAAAAGAGAAAAAAAGACAGTTTGCATTCTCTTCCAGACTATACCATAACAGATAAGTTCTTTGGCCTTTTCCATGCTCATTATAATCTCCCACACTGTATCCTTCATTCTTCTGAATTAGAGTAGATATTCATTTATATAAGTGAATGTTTATTACAAGTGAGTATGAAATCAACAAAGTTTTTAAATATTTTACATGTAAATCACGTTTTTATTATAGATGTGTGATGTTAATGCATATTCTAAGTTCTCAGTTTATTTCTAAGAGGCATAACATCTAAAATGTTATTTTTATAGAATATGAGTATATTTAAGGTTTCATTGCTTATTTGATAATGACCTGGCAATTTTCAAATGTCAGTTTCTATTCTAGTTTCTATTCTCTATATATATATATAATTTCTTTAAAATTTAACATAGTCTATCAGGAAAGAAAAATAATTAGTGATTAGATAGTGGTAAATAGCATGAATCAATATGAAGACTTTCTTATTAACAATATTAAATGAAATTTTCTCCATCTCTTTGTCTAGCTTATTTAGTACATAAGCAATATTTTTGTAATAGATTCAGTTATCATATACAATACATAATACAACTTTATTTATTGTCACTACAATTCATATAACCTGATTAATGCTGTTATCTAGTCAATATTTCATTAGTATTTATATACTATGTCATGTATATTTATAATTCATGTACACGTAAATAATTAAAGCAAGCAACAAGTGTAGTTTAACAGATTCCATTGTCTTTTAATTTATCCTAATTAAGTACAGTTTTCTTTTATATTTGTTTAAATATTAATCTTTAACACATTACCAATCAACAAGACAGGCTTTCATGGATCACGATTGATAGGAGCAAACATGAGTGATCTGTTTTGTCTAACAACATGTTAACAGTTGTTTTGAGTAAAATTATTCTACTCATTAACTCAGGCAAGAATGTTGAGATCTGTAATATGCCTGTGATGTGTGTTAAGATTGCTGTGAGTGAACTTTAGATGAATTTCTTCACTAAAAAATTCTAAATAAGTAAAATCATTTATACTTCAAATAACTTCAAGTGAAGCATTAACTGTTTCTATGTGATGATATATGTATAATGAGGACACATATGTTCATGAAAGGTGCTTATACACATGTGTGAGAGAATATGGGGTCTAAAAATTGCCCCTGAGCATCATGGACCATTGACATTATCTGCTGTCTTATATAATAAACCAGTATCTCTCACTTGAACCCACAACTTTCGGATTCATCTAGCCTGGAAAGCCAACTTGCTTAAGGCACATGGTTTCATTCTTCCAGGCTTGAGATTGTAGATGGGCTCTTAGCAATTCCTGGTATTCATCTGTATTCAATGTATCTGAACTCGGATATTCATGCTTGTACATGCGTTACCCAAGGAGCCGTTTCACTGGCCATATCCACTAATTATTTAGTTCTAGGGAAAAAAGAAAATGATAATTATGGAATTATCTAACATTTCTTTTTACCATTTATGATACAAAAGTCAGAAAACTAAATGCAGTCTAAAAGTAATAACCACAAACAGCATTTTAGTATACCTATCTTCATGCACAGACACGACTTATCATAAAGCTCAAGAAATGGATGTAAATAGGATTCTCCCTTACAATAAGAGAATGAACATTAAGGACCTAGAAAAATGGACCTGAGAGATGGCTTCGTGGTTAAGAATGCTCAGTGCACTGGCAAATCTCCTGAACTTGATTTAAAGGCACCTTTCCTTGTGGCTTACCACTGGTTGTAACTCCATCTGCAGGGGATACACCAATTTTTGTGGGAACCTCCATTGACTTGCACATCCCTGCACATAGATATGTATATATGCTTAACATCATAAAACAAATTAAAATCATTTTAAAAGAACCTATGAGAAGACAGAGTTAACTGAAAATATACCTTCTATCAAGAATTAGTAATGAAAAATGAGAGATTCATGTTCACATCTAGTCTTGATCATGGATAAAAATGTTCTCTGTATGAAGTTTACCTGACCACTTCTGAGAAAATAAATATTTGTTTCCTTTTTCTATGAAAAAGAAATAAAGCATTTGGATGAAATAAGTTCTTCCATAGAAGATATGGCTTTTTTATATATAGATGTGACTTTTGCTATATATATGACTTACTGCTTTGTTAAAAATAGTTGGTTTAAAAGGAATTTGATATAAGCCTTTGTTTTTGAGAAAGGTGTTTGAGGAAGCAGCTTTTGCTTTCTGAACATAGACTCTTCATATTTTTCATGATTGTCAAGAGAGTATTGAGCTAGATATCAAAAGATAGATCAACAAAAATTTTATTGGCTTTTAAAATTACTTTACACCCATGTTTTTTTTTAAACAGTCCTATTCCTCAGAGAGAGGAATTCTTCAGTTGTCATCTCTGTTGAAAACAACTAAACTTTTTTTGTACTTTTTTTCTCACCTAAACTACAGTATGCTGAATTCTCTCCTCTATATTATTTTGATTTTCATCTTCTCACCATAAACACAAATATGTAACATTCCACTGTAAATTTTCTCTTGAATGTGTTTCCATCCCTCAAGGTCAGTAGTTCTGGAATCAATTCTCTGTCTTTCTCTTGGCTTTCTCCTAAAACATTACAAGAAAGTTTTGTGCTTCCAGTTTTAGAGAAAGCAGTAATGATCTACCACTTTCAAGTTTTCATTATTTCATTAAGATTTAATCATCCAGGCTAGGAGGATGAAAGGATTTCTGTTGCCAAGTCTATATTTGGTCCTTGAAGACAAGTATCAGAAAGAAGGAAATAACTCCCATATGTAAGTTTGTCTCTGACTGCCACATTTATTTTACAACACTTGTACAATCCTATAACACAAATACATATGCAAACTTCACCTTGCAAAACATTTTTGTTCTCAGAAATTTCACTGTATCACTGTGTGCAGATGTGCACATTTTTGCGTGTGTGTGTTCATATCAAATCCTCAGTAGAAATTGTAATTCCTGCTATACATATAGTTAAATGGTATATAAGGATATTAATATATCTGTCTCAAAATCACAGGATGAAAGGTTAGTTTAATACTACTGTGATTTACATAATGTGTTTTTTAAAAGTCTGGAAAACATATTATTAAACCGTACCTCTGAAAATAATACACATATTAAATAAATGGCTATTATTAATCATTGATGGATGTGAGGCTTGGAAAATGGAAATGATTCTACTCGACAATGAAGAAAGAGATATCAGCCTGCATGGATAATAAAATCATTGTGCATTCACGAGTGTACTCTGGGTTATTTCCAGTCACAATTAAGAATTGTTGAATCATAAATAGTATGCAGAGAGTAATAAAATCTGAAATCACAAGGTAGGTTGCCAAATGTCAACCTGTTAAAAGTCTATAAAACATGATATTGTAGAGGATGTTAAAGGACAACATCGATCAGCTTTAAGTGTACACAATGTTTGATGTAAGACATCAGTTAAATTCACCATTTTAGTAAAGCGTACAGCATAACAGTTTTTGCCTAAAACAGAGACATCCAGAGGAGAAAGCATTGTTTCTAGCATCTTAAAGTCCTTTCTGTTCAAGACCTTAGAGGTAAAGACCATTTCAGAGAAGTCTCCTGTGAACTCAACAGCAACATTAACTGTAATGGACAGAGTAGCAGAGCTGTGGGGCAATTAGAATGGTCAGAGTTCTCAGTAAGTCCTTCCTGAACCTTTAGCATGGTTGTATTCAAACACTAATCAAGCTACTCTGGATTCCAACTATTGCCCCAACTTTCCATTCATAAAAGCAACTGAACTACTACCTGTTAAAGAGTCCATGTAAAAGCTGTGTTTGAGACCTAAGTACGTGCACATAATATCAATGTTAAAACAATATGGAAATTTTTGCATAACAGAAAGTCATTCACCCAATATGATGATTACCAAGATGTGTCAAGTTCTCAATGTGACTTCAGAGTTAATACAAAAATTTCACAGGACGTTCAATCTTTATCAAAAAATATATTTATATTTAAATGTATTAATTTATACTGAAAATTAGTCTTTTATCTAATATTTCATTGAACATGACAGTCTCTTTGTAATCCACATCAGTGTCTAGTTTAGTTATTTCAGCAACCATAGTTTCAAAGATTCCTTAAAATAGCCACAAATGAGATAAGAAGCTCCATGGTTACCAGATTCACATAATGTAATCAATGAATATAAGAACCTTCCAGTGAGGGAAGTTATAGAACACAACACTCTTTGGACTTCAATGTCAAGGTTTTAGTAAATCAGGGAAATGAGAAATCCATATTAGACATATAAAAGTTAGAAAAAACAGCTCATTTAATAATAGCTACCAAGTGCCTCTGGTTTCTGGTTCAGACTACGAGTGGTACCAGATGGGTATGGTGGACAGGATGGCAGATAAATAGACAAGCAGGTGAATAGGGAGGGTACTGACTTTGGGTGTCTGTAATTAGAGTTCTAAATCAGGGCCCATATGATACTACACCCTAGTTGTGCTGGACGTCGCTAATGTAGGGGAGGTAAACTGGCCCTGGAAACTCCAAATTCTTGTTTAAAACTCCTAATCAGACTCCAAGCAATCCCAGATCAGTACATTTTAAAATGAATGAACAAATGAATGAATGAATGAATAAATAAATAAATAAATAAATAAAAATACCTATTAGGGTAAATGTAACCAACTGATCTGTTATTTGTACCAAATGAGAGAGAGAAAACCAATTTCTTTCAATGGAATGACATTGAGTATTTCAACCACTTCAGGAGTAGTTGTCTAAAATATAATAGACTCCACAGTTTTTTGTGTGTGCTTTATTTGGTTACAGTTTGGTGGGTTATTTGTTTCTTTGTTTCATTTGTTTGGGGTTTTTTTTTTTTGATCACAGTAAAATTTTTTCTTTTGTATACAAATTTTTAATAATTTTCAACATAAGCCAGGTGTGGGTACAAGCTTGTTGATCCAGGTCTTAAGAGGTCGATGAAAAGTCAAAAAATTAAAATCTTCCTTGTGCTATCAGAGCCACAAGAGACTTAACAAATAATGCCCATGCAAAATGCAGTATTAGAGTATACTTTCTCTCTTTTATTACCTGGCTATTCAAGAAGTTATTTAAAGAGTGTATGTGCATGTAGCACTGCTAGGGTAATAGCATAAGGAATATCATATGTTTGATAATACACAGTAGCAAAGATACATTAGTGTTAGAGAATTATAGCAGGTGAAGCTATACCCTGAACAGTGGAAAAACACAAGAATTGGCTTAATGGTTAATGCAATAAAATTTGTAAATAAATTATGATCATATTTTAATCTTCAGAAGCTATAAAACACAGATTTATACAAAGTGATGATTATTTAAGAGAGAGAACCATCATTGACTTCTAGTCTCCACATGTTCACATATGAGCAAAAATATCTGCATTCATGTGCATAGACACACATAGACCTGAGGCATAGAGGAACACTTCTACATTGCTGGTGGAAGTGCAAGCTGGTAAAACCACTTTGAAAATCTATCTGGTGGTTCCTCAAAATATTGGAAATAGTTCTACCTAAAGACCCAGGTACCACTACTGGTCATATACTCAAAAGATGCTCCAACATATAACAAGGACACATATTCCACTATGTTTATAGCAGCCTTATTTATAATAGCCAGAAGCTGGAAAGAACCCAGATATCTCTAAACAGAAGAATGGATACAGGAAATGTGGTACATTTACACAATGGAGTACTACTCAGCTACCAAAAACAATGAATTCATGAAAATTGAAGGCAAATGATGGAACTGAAAGACATCATCCTGAATGAGATAACCCAGTCACAAAAGAACATACATGGTATTTACTCACTGCTAAGTAGATATTAGCCCAAAAGCTCAGAATCCCCATAATACCATTCACAAAACATATGGAGATTAAGAAGAAGGAAGAACAAAGTGTGGATACTTAAATCCTACAAAATAATGACAGGAGGTAGAGGAAGGAAGGGATCTGGGAGGTAGAGAGAATGCAGGGGGCAAAAAAGAGAGGGGCAGGATCAGGTAGTGGAAGGGACCGGAGAGAAGTACAGAAAATCAGGAAATCTAATAAAAATATGTAAAAGTGGGGGATGAGGAACTTGGGGTAGCCACTAGTAGGTCCCATGCCAGGGAAACAAGAGGCTCCCAGGACCCAACTGGGATGACTTTAGCCCAAACACCCCCAGAAAAGGGTGGATAGAACCTGTAGAAACCATCTCCAGTAATGAGACACCGTCTCCAAACACCTATCTCAAAAAAATTAACCCAAAAATGTTCCTGTCCAAAGGAAAGACATGGACAAAAATATGGAAGAGAGACTGAAGGAAAGGCCATCCAGAGACTGACCCACCTAAGGATCTATCATTTACATTTCAAATGATATTCCCCCTATGGTTTTCAATCCAAAACCCCTCCATCCCACCCCCTCCTCTATGAGGGTATTTACTTATTAATGGTATTTACTCCTCCACCCACTCATCTACTCCTGCCTCACTGCTCTAGCATCCCTCTATGGTAGAGCATCAAGTTTCCGTAGGACCAAGGACCCTTGTATCATTGATGCCAGATAAGCCCATCTTCTTCTTCATATGTAGCTGGAGCCATGAATCCCTCCATGTATACTCTTGGTTGGTAGTTTAGTCACTGGAATCTCTGGGTAGGCCGCTTAGTTGATACTGTTCTCCTATGAGGTTGCAATCCCCTTCAGCTCCTAAAGGACTTCCCCTAGCTCTTTCATTAGGGTCCTCAGGCTCAGTCTGATGGTTGTCTGTGAGTATCTGCATCTATATTAGTCAGGTGCTAGAACTTCTAAGAAGACAGCCATACCATACTCCTGTCAGCAAGTGCTTCTTGGCGTCAGCAATAGTGTCGGGGTTTGGTGTATATTTTTCTAAAGCCAGAGCAAATTAGGAATAGTTTTAAGTTTATGGGAATTGGCTATTCTAATCAGTTAACTGACCTGGAGACAGGTGATGTTGTTCCATAACTGAGTCCTTACATTTGAGACTGAGCAACTCATGTCACATAAATCTCTGTTTTTGAGTTGATATGCTAAGTTCTAGTTTTAATGAAGGTCTGTCAGCTTAATGCATGCCAAAGAAACAAAAACAAAACTACTATATTCTTCTCTCTTTTTACTCTATACCCAAGGAGGAGGATGGACAGAGATATAGGATGTGAAAAGTAGAGAAAGAAAAGAAATCCTTAACTAAAATGTGTATTGATTGAGCATTTGTTCAGCACCTCTGTAGTTCAATGTCCATAGTCAGCAGAAACGTTATAGACATATCTCCAAAGGCAATGTTCTTTCCTTCAATTATGAACAACATTGGAATTTAACCTGTCATATATTTTCAATAATAATTGCAGATTCATGTACTCTATCAATATTAGAAAGATTCTTGGCTCTATTTGAATACCCTGGATAAAGTTCCAAAGTTCCCTAAGTCACATTTACGTAGAAGCACTCTTTATCTTGATGAGATAACTCACATGCAGGAAGCACGTGCTATGATGGAGTGGCTTCCAACTGAGCTATCTTCCAAGAGAACTGAGTTTCATTTCTCCACTCTCATAGTGACTGAACTACTGAAAAGGGTGATGGTTTAGACTTAAGCAAAGATAACTGAAAAGGCACTTAAATCACAGATATGTTGGGCCAGTGGTCTGTTTTAGTTGGTAGAGTACCTACCTCTTATGCATTATGCCCTGGGGTTTAATACCTAGCACCATAAAAGCAAGGCATGGTGGTGCATTGCTATCATATTAGCACTCAGGGGGATGGCAGCAGGTATAGAAGAACCTTGAGGTCATCATCTGCTTCTTAGCTAATTGGTGATCAGCCAGGGAAATAAAGATGTTGCCTAACACAGAAATAAAATTAAATAATGTAACATATTATATATTTAGGAGTGTCATATACCCTAAGTTAACTAAAGACTACCAGCAGATACTTGTTTTATTGGAGAAGCCTAGAAATTTTCTATAAGTCAAGAATGCTTAACATATTATTATATTTCTTTATTTTATTTTGAGGTTATGAGCTGTGACCCAGCTTTGTTGTTGTTGTTGTTGTTGTTGTTGTGATTTGTTTTTGTTTTTAGGGTACCCTGCCACTTTCTGTATATTACAGGTTGGCTTCACAGTCAAAAATACCTTTTCTCTTAGCTTCCCATGGTATGGGATCTGAGCATACATCACCACATTGCCTAATTTAAATGTTTGTGTTTTATGGAGTTTAAATTTCAATGAACTCTTATCTAGCAAAATAAATCTAATGAGTTCAATCCATGAATTACTTACAAAAATAATTTCTAAGGAACAATGAAATGATTTAGTAGGTAAAGTTGTTTATTACCAAGTCAGAAGACCTGAGTTTGATACACAGAACACAAAAGGAAGGAGAAAAGAATTGACTTCTGGAATTTGTCCTCTGACTTCCTTGAATGTACAGTGGTATGTATGCCCCCCGCCAACAAAATTTAAAAATAATAAATTTAATATATCTTTAAATTTTTCCCAGGTTGAAAAGACATCAAGATTATTAAACTATAAACGCATAGAAAACTATGGAGACACAGTCTTATATTTTTCTTTATTAATTAAACACTTGATCAGGAATGTATCTAAATATGACTTAGAACTAGGGTCCTACAAAGAAAAACATTGGTAAATAGATTAAAAACAGATCTTCATTATTCAAAATACTGCAAGTCAATAGACAATTAAATGAAAAGCTGAAAAAATTCTCATATCACAGTTCTCCTATGAATTTTCCTGGTTTAGTTACTTAAGCTGTACCTCCTTAGGTTTTCAAATCTCTTATAATATTAAGATACAATAGTATCTATTTCAAAACATTTCTAAGAAAAACAGGAAGACTCAGAAGGTCTAAATACACTTTCCTGAAGGAGATTGTTACAGGAGTATCTGTAACATCATAGAGTATACACTCAAACACAGTATACATTTTGGTTTTACAAAGATAATATGTGCCCATATGCAATTGGTTGTGTTGCTTTTGACATGATCCTTATAGCTATTATGTAATTTAAAATTATTTTAAAGACTGCAATATTATCAGTATATTGACTTTAGCATTTCTTATTAACTGTTGATTGAGATAAACAGGGTAAGCTAAAACATCTTGTCCTTGATTTTATTACACTTTATTTTCCTTAAGATAATTTTGAGTAAAATTTGGTTTTGTCTTAGATCTTTGGATTGTGGAAAGGATGAAATTTGAAGCTAAGTTATAGGAAAATAGCAGAAAATCATGAGTTTAAAATTAATAGCTTGAAGCTTTGTATTAATATTGATCGAATTTATGCTCCTCCTGTATCTTATTTAATTCTATCCTGGGTGTATATAGTTTGGAATACTTTCATGATAATTCCCTTTAAGTTAATCTGAGCTACGCTAGTGAGATCCATCTAGCAAGACTTATTAAATCTATGTGATAGACTAATAAGTATAGTCTTCAGAGAAACCCTAGCTGGACATCATGAGCAATTATTTACTGGGCTAAAAGTATATCAATTAAACACACACATAGTTTCCTAATGAATTTGTATCTGTTACTGTACAACATTATTGATGTCCTGTCCAAACTTAAATCCACCAAATAAATGTGTCTTTAAAATTTCCTCTTTAAACTGGCTAATGTTTTGCCAATTTTATAGTTTTTTTTTTTCTCAAAAAAATCAACTATTAATTTCCTTGATTCATTGTACAAATTTTGTTTCTATTTTATTGATTTCCACCCAAAAAACTGATCGTTTGTTCCTATCAGTTCATTTTGAGTATAATCTCACCTGAGTTTTTCTAGAACTTTCCACTGTTCCATAAAGTTATTAACATGATATTTCTCTAGTGAGTTTTGGTAAGCACTTAATGTTATAAACTTACCTCAAAAACATCTTCATTGTGTCCCAATGGACTGGGTATGTGATGATTTCATTTCAGGTTAAGTGTAACAAGGTTTTTATTCATTTTTTTATGACTTGTATTTTTTTACAGTCCAGCAGTTACCTCCTCCTGGTCTGCCCTCCCACAGTTCCCATCCCATTCATCCTCCCCCTGTCTTTGAGGACATGGTGAGCACCCACACCATGCCTTCTTCTCCCTGGGACCTCAGTTCTCTCATGGGTTCGGCACATCTCTCTTCTTTCGTTGACGCTAGACCAGGCAGTCTTCTGTTGTACATGTGTCATGGCCCTCAGACCAGATCATGTATGCTGCCTGGTTGATGGCTCAGTGTCTGAGAGACCATGGGTGTCCGGGTTAGTTGAGATTGCTGGTCTTCCTATGGGGTCACACTCTTCCTCAGCTTCTTCCATCCTTCCCATAATTCAACCCCAGAGGTCCCAAACTACAGTCCATTGGTTGGATGTAAGTATCTGCTTGCATCTTTCTCAGTCATCTTCTTGTTGGGCCTCTCAGAGGACAGCCATACTAGGGTCCTGTCTGTAAGCACACCATAGCTTCAGTAAAAGTGTCAGCCTTGGTCCTTCCCCTTGAGATGGATCACTTGTTGGGCCTGTCACTGGTCCCCGTTTACTCAGTTTCTTCTCCATTTTTGTCCCTGCAGTTCTTTTAGACAGGAACAATTCTGGTCAGTGTTTTTGACTGTGTAATGGCAACCTCATCCCTTCACTTGATATCCTGTCTTTCTACCAGAGGTGGA
This sequence comes from Mus pahari, assembly GCF_900095145.1. Taxonomy (NCBI): domain Eukaryota; kingdom Metazoa; phylum Chordata; class Mammalia; order Rodentia; family Muridae; genus Mus; species Mus pahari. Next base: position 64,714,396 of record NC_034593.1, read on the forward strand.
CTCTACAAGTTTCTTCTCCCCACTGGAGGGTATTTCATCTAAGGTTCCTCCCTTTGAGAGTTGCTCACCTCCCAGGTTCCTGGTACATTCTAGAGGGATTCCCCACCTTTTAACCTTCCCCCATGAAGTAGCAAATTTCCATTGTTTCTGCTAACCCTCAGAGCTTCTCTTCTGTTCTGCCACCCCAATGCCTGATCATGTTCCCCTTTTCTCTCCCCATTACCCTCCTCCTTCCCACACAGGTCCCTCCCTCCTGCTGCCTCATGTAATTCCTTTCTTCCTCACCCCACCAAGTGGGATCGAAGAATCCTCACTTGGGAGCTTCTGCTTGTTAAGTTTCTTGAGTTCTGTGTATTTTTGGTATTCTGTACTTTTTTGGATAATATCCAGTTATTAGTGAGTACATATCATCAATATCCATTTAGATCTGTTACCCCATTCAGGATGATATTTTCTAGTTCCATCCATTTGCCTGGAAAACTCATGATGACCTCATTCTTAATAGGTGAATAGTATTCCATTGCGTAAATGGACCACAGCCACACCAGTTTATATCTGTTTTCCCTACCTTGAATAATTTTTTCCATCTTTTTACCTTAAGATGATATTTGTCTTTGATGGTAAGGTAATGTTTCTTGGAAACCACAAGAAGATGGATTCTGTTTTCTAACCCAATCTGTTATTCTCTGTTTTCATTAGAGAATCGAGACCACTAATTTTGTTATTGATGAGTGGTTTTCATTAGTTCCTATTATTTTGTTGTGGTTTTATGGGTTTTTCTTCTCTTCTGGATGTTTCTTCTTTGATTAGTTGTCTGTTGTGTTCTCTAGGAGTGTTATGAAAAGTGCATTTCTCCTCATTGTCAGTATATCTTTCACTCAGAGTCAACTTATGCCTAACTCTATATATTTTTGAAAAGATTGCCTACATTTCTGTGTATATAAATGTTAATCAAACATCAAATTTAGGTTATAAAATTTTATCCAATTAGAAAGGAGTAAAAGGAATGTATATCAATATCTGAAGCATATTTAAAAAAAATACTTCCCAGCTTCTCTGATAATCAGTTATGTGCAGTTGAATTGTGTTACTCAAGATTAGGATGGAGTTAGTACGACGTCTTCTAAAGAACATGAAATGAAGTAAAAATGGTATTCTTTCCATTCCTCTAAAAGTTGAGGTGGCTGGTAATGGTGGCTTACACCATTAAGCAATATGAAGGCAGAGGCAAATATATTTTGTTAGTGCAAAGAAAAAGTCAACATTAGAAACACTGTGAGCTCCAGTCCAGCCAGGACTATATAGAGGAGATCAGCCTGGCCCCAGGAGAAAACCTACCACTAGTATTCTCTTAAAGGCACAAGGCAATAAAATGACTTCCAGTGACAAATTTCTATACTCATATATTGAAATATCTTCATCAGAAAACCGCCTGCTTTCAGTGAGAATTACAGTGACTCTCAACTGGACAATGTCCCATGAGTGAGGGGCTTTGGAGCACTCAGCCCTAAGAGAGGTGTTCTTATTAAATCCCTCCTGTCAAATCTTTGAAATCTAGGTAGAAGATCAGTCAGAAAGATTGTAAGATGAAGAGGTGAATGCTGACTCTAAAGAAATAGTGTCTTTTGGGGACTTGTTAAACAAATATTCACCTAAGACTAGCTCAGTCCATGTTTATCAACTATATCAACTGATTCCTAGATTAAGTTTATTTACAAAACTGTTTTCTTTTAGTCACTCCCTCTTAACTATCAATTATTCAGTACCAGTTTTGAAATAAAACCATCTTGCTCAATTTTCTATTACCTTTCAAATTAACTATCATTATATGGATCTGTTTTCTGAATTTCACATAAAGCCTTATACATATATCCATTGTAATAAGGAATTCAAGAAATAAATAAATAAAAAAAGAGAATAAATATGAAGAAAGACTAAAGATCTCCCTTTTTGGTTCATTACATCAGGTAATGGAGTGAAAGAAGAGAAAAATATGACACCGGCACTTCCAGTGTCACCTTCCCAAGCTTAACAGAGCAGTAATAGTGGCCTTCCTACCTATAAGTTGTCACCTTCAACTTATAATATAGTTTGCCAGAAAAAGTTAAGAACAGACATAAAACACCTTGAAGGTGAATTACTACCTGTGCAGGAAATTGAGAATAATAAGCAGAGGGAGATGATGCTTTAGTATTACACTGCTCATTAGGAAATGGATCTTTTGCAGGGATGAGAATTTGTCTCAGTAGTAGCACGTACAAGGCACTGTGTTGGATCTCTAGCACTACACATAAAGAGTGAATATTTATAAATTCAAAATTATAATTTAATGACGCCAGATTGTTAACTTCTGTCTCAATTTAAGGTGACGTACTGTGGTTATAAATAATTATTACAGTTATATGTACAAGAATATGACTATCATAAATAATGCAGCCACTAAATTTTTTGTCAATATTTATCACTTTGACAGATTCCAAATAGTTTGGAAAATTTAATTGTAGTTAAGAGAATGTCTAGTCTGATTACAAAAGGTGAGAAATACCTGAAGTTTTGGATACCGGAATCATTAATAGACAAGCAACCTCCATGTTTATAGGAAGCAAGTCATTGAGATTTTCTTAAAATAGACCAAATACACTACATCAGAACTGCCTATTGTTACATCAAAACCAGCCTTCCAGGCTCCAACCATAATGTTTCAAAACCATGAAGTCAGCACATCCCAGATCTGCATCTTCGTCAGATTCCTAGGCAAGCTATGTTGCAAAATTCCTAAGAGACTCTCTCTCCTTAGAAAATTTTGGTGCTTGCCCATGTAAGAGTCTGTTAAGGCCACTTAGCTCACAGTGACAATGCCAATGACTGTCATCTGCAAAGAAAACTGTGTGACAGAGTAATGCACACTGTCTTCAAAGATATCTCTCTCAGATAATAACTAAATTATGAAAACTTACTTGGGAATCATTTAACATTGATATTTTTAAATTTTATTTTATTTTTTGCTATGACTTCGAAGGACTTACTAAAGAAACTGACAGAAGAAATTATTCCTTCTTTAAATCTCACAGTAAAATATATTTTCTATTCGACACCTTTCAAAGTCCTTTTTCCCCATAACTTTCTGACTCTGTTTTAGTGTATACTATACGAGTTTCTCATTTTTTGTATTTCCTACATTGTTGCAAAATGATCAATCCAATTTCAAGTGATAACCTTATCAAACTTTATGACATAACTTTCATTCCTGTTTTGTAGAAAAAGATTGGAGCTAAGACTGTCCCCTGTTTATAACAATCCACACTGTAACATTTTCCTGAGCTGGTTTTAAATTGATCTTTGACCAGCTGGCAAATTGTATGATAATCGCCATCATAAAACTCTCTAGATAGCACAGACAACTGTGGGGCAGCTTTTCTCCACGTGAGGCAAAACGTGCTTTCAGGTAACATAAGTGCTAATTCAAACAAAAATATCAGAACAAAATAGAAAATCACATGACAAGTATGGTATCTACTCACCAGGTCTACTAAGAGAAAATCAATTTAGTTCCTTATTCTATTCGTTCTTTCTGATCTTTAATAGCAAAGAAAAGCACTAAACACTGGTATGCACAGTAAAATTGATGCCACAAGATGATACCATTTACTGAAAAGCACATTAATGACCCAAGACAGCCAGCACATTGCAGATGGAGAGTGTTCCAGGAAGTAGCAAAGGGTCACCAGGATATTTATGTGGTGCCATTTTAAAATGGACTAAATTATTGATATGACCTAATTTCTTTCAAAACATTTTGGAAACAAAATGCTTTCAAAACTGTAGGAGTGTTTCAGTAAGCTAAATTCTTTAATGATAATGGAAATAATTAAACACCTATAATTAAAATTATGACAAGACTACTAACTAAAACTGGCATATATGTTATTTAGTATAATTTCAAAAATAAATACATTATTTACACAGTATCATTACCAAATCAGATAGGCTTACTATTTTATTTTTACTTGTAGTTAATGAGTTTATAGTTATGCTATTTGTGTTATAAAAGAACTTTTCAACCCAAAAAGGGTTTTTAATTTTTTTTATTTTTGAGATTTTTATGTAATTACTTTATTTCCCACTTCCATTTCCTTCTTATAATCCCTCCTTTGCACATACATCTCCTTAATCTTTTTTATATTCATGTTCTCTTTTCCTTAATTTTTTGTTATGTACATATGCATGTTTATCTATTTTGAAAGTATATATGTATATTCCTAAATAAATAAATACACCTTGCTAGGTCTGTATGTTACTTGAATTTATATGTTCTCAGGTTAGATAAATAGGTATTATGTAACCAAATGGTATATTCTTCCTTCAGGAAAACTATTACTCTCCTTTCGGCATTCCATATTTGTTCTGTCTGTAGTTCTTTGTGGAGGGATGATACATCCTGGGCCTTTACCCTTCCACTTTAGCATGTGTATCATTACTGGTTTTGTTCAGTTCATGTTTGGTCAGTTTTGTTGATGAGATTTCATGGGTATGTATTCTGATATTACTAGGTGACACAGTCTCACGGCAAACTCAGTCCTCTGATTTTTTTAGAATCTTTCTGCTACATATTCCATAATGAATCCTGAGCCTTACATGTTGAAGTTAAGAGTAGATGTATCAGCTTGGCTGAGCTCTACAACTCTACAACTTTCTGTTTTGGTTGGTTGTGCTGTTGTAAAGAGAAAGCTTCATGATTAAGAGTGAGGACTACCTTCATCTGTGTGTACAAGGACAAATATTTAGTTAGGGATTATGTCCCTTTAATGAAGAGGCAGGTGTTTTTGTTTGTTTAGTGTAGTTAATTTTGTTTTGAGACATTATCTCACACAGCCCAATATGACTTCCAATTCACTCTATAGATAAGACAAGCTCTGAGCTCCAATCCTCCAATAAAGTGCTTGGAATTGAGGATGTCCCCAACATGTGCTTTGGCTTCAAAGCACAAAGGACTGTTTCCCATGTTTATTCCTTATGATTGAGTGTTCCTTTTAAATCACCTGCAATGCATATGTGTAAATAACTGCATATGTAACTGGAGTGTAGCTGATATAAGTAGTTATAGTCTCTTTTGGAAAAACTTACTTGGTCAGACCAGGTAAAGGCAGGCACAGGTATATGTTTTGTTCAAATTTAGGAACTCAGTTTTCCCTTCTTCAGGATCCATTTCCATGTGTAAATGTTCTAATGGAATGGGAATAATCACATGTTCTCTTCTTTTAATTTCACCAGTGAAAGTTCTTTAGTCAGATTACCTTCCTGCAGTCAAATTTAGTTTCCTCTGCTTCTGCTGTAGCAGCCAAAGATACCTGAGAAAGATATAGTCATTTCTCAGCCTTAAAGAGAATAAAATATCTTCACTTTCTTTTGGTTTTAAAATGTACATCAGCAGGAATTCTCTGTCATAGTTTCAAGCTGTCAGAAGGCCAGGAGACCTAAATGGTGGTAGGTGAAACATAAAAGGATCTGGCTAGCTCCATTTAAGGGCTTGTTCCTTTTGTATTGATGTGTCATTGACTACAGTGGTATGAGTATAGAAAGAAAAATGCATAGTTGAAATCTGCTTTTAATTAATTAGTGGTTATCATTGATTTTTAACATTGGTTTATATTGAAGAATTGTGTCATAATAATTGTAATCAAAACCAATACAGGGTATTGCCATTGCCCTGAGTTTCCTCCCAGAATTTTAAAGTTAATTTCCTTTGCTGACGACACCATAAACTTCATATTCTTCAGACACAGGATTTGGAAGAATCTAACTGGATAAGATATGGAAACCTCCACCCAAAGAGGCGACTCTAACAGAATTGAAAAATGTTATGCAAGCTGACAGAGAAGAAAATCAATCAATATATCTTGAACAGATATAATGTTCCCAAAGCACAAAACTGACCATCACTGCAAGACATCCTCAAAGGTGGAGAAGAATTACTTAATAGCATTGCAATAACCAATAGACATGTATCTAGACTTACAGTCTGGTCTGCTAAACAGAATGGAATTCTTGCCTAGTACTATAAACCTAACCATCTCCCTATGGTCAGTTAATTCACTCTTCCATCCTTTATAAACCATTATCCTTTCTAACTGTATTCCAAATTCTAAACATAAATATCTTTTCACAAATGTAGGTCTCACCCTTATTAAAAGCACTTTAATTGCAGCATACAAACTGTTCAAAATGTAGAGAATTTTTGGGTGCCAAGCCCCAAATGATACATCTAAATGCAATCTTTACAACCAAGGCTCGAGGAATATCCTAGAATAGGATGCAGAAAGGTTGGAAGAGCCAGAGGAACAGGAAGTTTGCTGAAAGATTGTGTATTCTAGAAATGACAGGGGAGCTGCACCCATGATCGCCACTATATGTTTGCCTAAATCAGAACTAGACAAACATCACTCAATAAGCCAACATAAAATGGGAAGATCGCACAAGGAACCATTATCAGATTAAGAACTTCAGGGGTTAATGGGTTATGAGAAATGGAGAAAAAGTCTTTCTGAAGGAAGAGCCCTTAATTGATCATCACACCACCAAACCCCAAGAAATCATCCTTATAGACATACATGTATAATGCAAAATGAACTCAGCAGCAGCTAGTATTTAGCATACATACACATGTATGTGTGTGTTTGTGTGTGTGTGTTTACAAGTAAAGAAGATGTCATAAACTGGAGAAGGAATTGTGTAGAATATGGATGGAGTTCAGAAGGTAAACATGATATAAATTCAGTACTTATTTAATTAAAAAATAGTATGTAACAATTTTTAAAAAAAAATACATAAATACTGGTCTTGTACATGCTACTATAACTGCTTTTATTTCATGTGTTACTTCTCTGTTGTATTTTTCTGTCTTGCAATTAAATCTTCACAACTGTTCATATTTGGAAATTTATATTTAGTCCTTTTTCCACATTTATATCTTCAATCTCTGATCCCCTAGTTACTGAAACTTTCATTTTTTTCTCTTTATATTATACATTTTCCATTTTCTGGTTTTGTTTTATGGGTGGAATTTTCAATTTGTTGGTAAAGAGGAGTTTTCATGTCTTCTTTTATCTTTCAAGGTTTATGAGTGTCTCTGTGAGCATTTTTTTTTTTTCATGCCAACTTTGTCATAAAACGAACCATTCTATTTCTCTTGTTTAAGTGCTGACCACCATTTATAACATTCTGACATTCAGTCTCAAAAATTTTCTGGTCTTTTGATGTTGAATGGTTTACATTTGTCACCTAAACACTTTATATCATATCACATCTTAAATAATATCAACACGTCACTATGTTATAAAGGAATATTTCAGTATAATTATCTTTTCCTGATACTATTGATTCCTTGGAGAAGAAGGGAAACTATTCTCCTTCCAACAGGGTAGAGGTAGGTGTTCAACATATCCATAGGTTCTCCATTGTGGCCTAGATTGAACACAAAATCATGGTCATATTCTCAACCTCCTATGATACAATAGACACATAACAATGTAATTTTCCAATTTGTTTTTATAATTCTATAGAGAAGATCAAATTTGAATCATATCCCATGGAATTAATGAAGCTAATTCAACAAAAATCAGTAAAATTTCAATGTTAACTAAAGAAAAATTTGGGATATATTTTTTCCTTGTACATTGTCATTAAAATATCAATTCAAAATAGTGATATAATATTTTGAACGACTCAAAAATATATGATGCATATCACTGTATTTTTATCTGCTGTAATTTTTGTTATCAACAAATAAACCATTACCAATACACTGAGCACTGGAGAACAAAGGATTAAAAAAAGGCTCAACTCAGTTGAAAGGACAAAGCCCAAAGATAACTTTCACATGTCAGAAAGCACCCCTTAAACATCAATAAGATCTGCTGTTTGTATCATTTGAAGTCAAACACCAAATTACTTTTGTAAATTTAGCTTTGTTACTCAATTACAATTTGATCTTAGATCACCTAAGTTTCTCTACTTGCTGAGTTGTAACATAATGTACTATTAACAACTCTATCTCAACTACGCACTTCGCTTTAAAAACTTTATGATTTTACGATCCAGGTCTACTTATTACAACTTACCTCTCGGTGTTAAATTCCAAGGGTCAAAACTCTACCACTCATAGAACATGTTAGACTACTTTATCACAGTCATACATAGTTCTATTTACCATACCACTACTTCACCTTAATGTTACTTCCAGCACCTTTGCTTTACAGCTCTAGAAGCTCCAAGCACTCACAATTCACATGCACAGTTGTCTCTTTGACCCGACTCCAAACTGCCTTACTTCCTTAAACCAAACTCATAATTCTTCTCCCCATTTTCATCTTCCCAGCATTCTTTTGCCAACAACTACAGACTATGTAATATTATTTTATATTATTTTACCGATTAGCACACTAAATGTCCAAATCAATAATTCCTTATCTGCAGTAGTGTGCATGTGTGTGTATGTGTGTTTCCTGTACTTGTTGAGAATACTAGAATGTCAATCAATCACTCAACCTGCCACAATTTTATGAATTTCTCTTAAGTCATTATGTTTGATTTCTCCTGCTATCCCTATCCTAAGACAAATTTCAAAGGTCAGAAACTCAATGTTTAGTAAATTAGTGAAATTAAAATAAATATACACATAACTAGTTGGGCAAAGACCAGTAAGTTTCATCAACAATTTAATACTAACTATTGGAAAAGAATTAGGATACATGGTTATTCTCTGCAAATTATAACTAAAAAAGCAGTTCATATAATTTGAGCCTATCAAAAGATATTTATTACAAATATGTTTTCTCTTGGGCTTTTTTTTTCTGTTTGACTCTTCTAACTTCGAAGTGTTAGGTTTTATTTTTTATTGTTTGGTTATCTCTTAGAATCGTAGAAACCAGGTTTGTTTTTTGATCTTTTATTGTTTTGTTCTGTTTTGTTTTATGAGAGACAGAAAGAGAGTCAACCCAAATGGAAGTGGTCAGTGGTGGAAAGGAACTGAGAAGCATAGATGAATGGTGAAATGAAATCAGGATACATTATATAAGAAAAGAATTTCTTTTCAATAAAAAAATTTAAAGAATATATGCCAAATGGAAATTGCATTATATCTGTCTTTAAAGCTACTACCAATCACCAAGTTTTTCTAGGCATAAAACTTCCACTGAGTCACATAAATGTAGTTCCTCAGAGTTCTGGTTCATTGACTTTATATTGGTTTGAATCTTTTAGAGATTTATCATTTAAAATGAGACATTAAAAATGCTCCTTCTTCTTTACTGTGAAAGGCTTGGACTATATTCCCCTAATTATATATTGTTTACTTACTTCCCAACCAAATAGACTACTGACCGTTGAAATATAATGTTGCCAAATTTAATTTCTTTTCTTAAGTTAGATCATTCTCCCATAATCTCTTGTTACTATAATTCTCATGAAACTAATACTTCATTCCTTTCCTGTTATTTAACACAAAATATTTCCTCCAATAGTACAACATAATATCATATCTTCCTGTATTTCTACTGCTATTCAACAAAGAACAAAACAATCATAAAAGAAAAGCAAACATCAATCAAAAACTCAGGAAGTAGATTTGAAATAAGGTCATAAGGGACTGGTATTAGTGAAGCCTACCCAGAGAATTAAGATCAAAGGAACTAAACTAAATATATTTTACATTTATTTTAAGATAAAGAATTTGGGGCATACACTGACAGATTCAGAAATAAAGATCAGCGCTATTGATTTATTCTGCTTGGGGCATATGTCTCATGTTGATAGAACTGAGCCAAAAAACACCAGAAAAACATAGAACTTCAGAGACACCATCTATCTAAATTTCTGAAGCTCCTACGTGATGGTGATGTGAAACTTGTCTGGACCTCATTTTCATAAAGCTAGATAAGTAGATAGATAGATAGATAGATAGATGATAGATAGATAGATAGATAGATAGATAGAGACATATTCTTCACTATCTATATATGTATGCATATAAATATACATATAATCAGTATATAAGTACATGCCACATGTTTTAGGTGCCAGCAGGGGTCAAAGAATGATATTTTATCAACTGGGGCTGGAGTTCTAGATGTTGGTCAACCAACTGTCATAGGTGCTGGTAATGTCATTGTGTTCTCTGGAAAAGAAGAGGATACTCTTATCCACGAAAACATCTCTACAGCCTATTATAAATGGTTATAGTTATCTTTAAAGATATCATATAGTTGTATTAAACAAAATAAATATGCTCTGAACAGAATTTAATTCAAGCTATGTAAATACCAAATGAGAAAAAGAGGAATAAGTATTTATTCATTCCCACCTCCCCTCCTACCTGAATTCACTGTCAGTCTCCCATTAGAAAAGAACAGACTTCTAAGAGCTAACAACCAAGCATAACAAAATAAAAATAAGATGAAACAAAAAAAAACTATCACATCAAAGTTGGACAAGGTAGAAAAACAAAAGAAAAATGACCCAAGAGAATGACCCGAAGAATCAGAGTCATACTAGTTTACACACTCAGGAGTCCCATTAAAAAAAAAAAAAAAAAAAAAAAAAAGCACTGAACTGAAGTCATGATACATGTGCAGAGGCCCTGCATGCTGGCTCAGTGTCTATGAGCTCACAATGAACAGGTTGATTTAGAGACTGCTTTTTCTTGTTTTACTTCTTCCCTTCTAGCTTTTATTTTCTTCTCCTGGCAGTTTCCCCTTCCTCCTCCTCTCCCAGTTTCTCCAGATGCCCCACCTACTCTCTTCCCCATCCATTACTCCTTCCTTTCTTTTCAGAAAAGAATTGGCCTCCCAGGAATACAGAACTCTGCATAACAATAGCCAGGCCCCTTAACTCAGTCTGCCACTTCTTTTGGGAGTGTGAACAAGTGCTGGGCGGGGAGGGGCTTTAGCCCTGAGAGAAGGAAGAATTTGATGGAGACCTGAATATTAAGGAAGTTTCTCACTCTTTGTGTAGTGTAGGTTTGTAGTTTTCTGTATTTGTCATGAATAAATTCACCAATCAATTGAATATTTCTTTGTATGGTTTTCTTGCAACTTGTGAAATAAACATATATGTTTACTAAATATCAACTATTTTCCAAATATATGTTATATGAAAATCAAAGTCAAATGAAATAATTTCTGTGGGCTTCAAAACTCAGTATCTATCATAAGAAAATAACCAGATCCCTTCACCTCTGCTATGGCCATATTCACAAAACTAATTTTATGAACACCATTGGATTCAAGGCTATAATACACAAATATTATCCATGCAAAAACGAGATCATTCACTCATTCCCTAACAAAATGAACAATGGTATATGAAAACTTGCTGAGTTACATTAAACCAAAGGTATATATTTCATATTTTTCTTATAAACTATTTTCTTTTTTTAATTAAAATTTCTGATTAAATTATAAAGATATCAGCCCCCTTCCCTGCCCTCCCTCCAACTCCTCACATATCTCCCTCTCACTTCCTCTAAAACTGGTGGTGGCCTCTTTTGATTATTATTTTCACATACATATAAATACATAAATATTTAAATACAACATGCTGAGTATACCTATTGATAATATACCTATTGATAATATAATTTTCAAGTCTTGTTTAGGCACAATGTCTAGCATGGCATGATACCTCTAAAGTTGGAAGAGTGGAACTCATGTCTTAGCAAAAACTACACTAGAATGGGTCAGGATCATGTTTCAGCCTATATTGCTGCTTGCAATGGTGCACCATTGGGAAAATACACAGCCTTACAACCACAAGATTCAGCCTATTATTGCCAAAACTATTGTCTAGTCTTACTCTGTGTATATGATTTCAGGGCTGACAACGGTGTTTTGAGTCACTAATAAGAGAACTCATCCATGGACAAAGCTAATTATCCTCCTCACAATAGTTATTAGTTGCCTATAGTTCTTTGTCTGGGGAAGGGGTCCAATGAGATTTTCCCCTTCTGCATTAGTATACCTATTGATAATATAATTTTCAGGTCTTGTTTAGGCACAATATCTAGCATGGCATGATACTTCTAAGTTTGGAAGAGTGGAACTCATGACCTGACAACAACAAACAGCTGTCTAATTGGGAATATTGGGCAAGGGGGGAAGGATTCATTGAAGAGAATTTACTACCATCATTTTATTAGACCAGAATAATCCCTAACTGAACTTTAAGACATACTCTCATACCTACAGATAAGTGGAGATCATACCCCTCTTCAAAGAAAGCTTTGCTTACAGAAAACACCAACCATAACAAAAAAAATCACAGAAAGTCATAGTGCAGATCATGGGTTGTGCAGGGTCATTCCCAATTAATATATTCTCAATACAGATTGTGTATGCTATTTTGCAGTGGGACCAAGTGGAAGAGTTTTCCTGCATGAAGTCATCTATTGAAACTTAGGTTTCTGTGTGTTTTAATAAATTATTTCATAAAAAAAGTAAAAAAAAATGAAAATTTAGTTCATAATAATAAACCCTATCCACTAGAAATATAGTCTGTTCTTTATTTATATGCAAGCTTTAAGGGATGCTATTAATACTCTATGATATTCTGCTGAACAGAGTCCTTGTTTTATATGATCATCATATCTTTTAGGCTTTCTACATCATATATTTAATTAATAGTTAATTAGGTGATAAACTTAAGTATAAGGGTATGTATATACCTGCTGATGCAGAAAAAGTGATTTTAATTTGCCTAAGGAAATTGGCTAAGAAAGATGGTGGCTCCATAAAATCCTCCAGAAATTACTCTCTATAGACATACAAAGATGAAATCACTTACCATATTACCACCAAAATAGTGGAGGAAAACAGATGAGGGACACCATGCTTGATATTAGGAAAAGACTATTTAAGAATATATGACTGATAGAGCATTCTACATTAAACCAATCATCCATAAACAAGACAAATTCCACTTTGGGTAAAAGACGTCTAAAAAATTTTCAAGTTGAAATCTATAGGATATATCACTGTACAAACCAGTAATCAGCAATAATCTCACAATTTCCATCTCCAGGTTAGTATCTACAGACAGGATCTATAGAACATGGGTAGATTAATCAGCAGAGAGAAAGATTTTTTAATCCTCACTAAACTAAGACACCATTGTAAAATATAGGAACTGCTCTCTTATGAACAGGGCAGAAGAAATGGCCTACAGCTTTGTTTCAGAGCCCAAGGTCAAGCCCTGCAGTGAAGAAATTAAATATCTAATAGAAATTGATAAACCTGTAAATGAGCCAAGCCTCATTGATGGAGCCTGTAAGCTTGTTCTAGCATTTTTCAAAGACTTGTGCCTATGAAACAGGCCTGAGTTTGATTGACACCATTTATGACTGCTGAATAGAAACTGGAGAATATCTGCCTGATATTTTTCCCTGTATAGTCCAGCAGAGATGGCAGACTCAAGTAAAAGTTTAAGATAAATTTTGCTGGTCAAGATCATGACAATAAACCAATCTACTGACCTCAGTAAACATATCTAAAGGAGAGTTCTCAAAGAAATCTAGAATAGCATAAGAACCAGACAGAAACTACACTAGAATGGGTCAAGATCATGTTACAGCCTATACTGCTGCTTGTATTATTGTGATCATGTTGCACCATTGAGAAAACACACGGCCTTGTAACCACAAGACCGTGTTCTTGATAAGACTACTTATTGACAAGACTACTGGGTACTCTCATAAACTAATGATACGGTCCTATTACTGTAGGCCATACCTGCATGTCTCATTGAACATGAAGTCCAGCTAGTGTGTATCTATAGCCTTTACCTGACTGATTATTGTTTATGATATTAGAAAGTACTCTGTATGCTATAAAAACCGAAAACAAAAAAACTAATCGAGCTATAAACTCTTAGGATATACAACAGTGACCGACCTGCACGTTATGCTGGTAAAAGAGTAGCATCCTTTGAAATTTATTGACCATTCTCATGTTGGATTTAAGGAGGCTTTTTTTTTTTTTTTTTTTTTTGCCAAATGAGTATGACAAAATGAAAAAAAAAAAAACAAAAACAAACCTTTTAATGGTACTGCGCTATAACAATAGATAATTGTCCCTCTCAGCCATCATCAGAAAAGCTTCCTCTTGCAGGAGATAGGAATTAAAACAGAGACCTACAACTAGGAAATGCCTCCTCCCAGGAATCCTCCTTTTCCGGGACATGGAGTCTCTAGAGGATTAGACATATTCTCTTCTCTTCTGCAGATAAGTCTAATGTGTCAAATTGACTAAAAGCTAGCCAGGACATGAGGTAATCAGGAAGGAATTCAGGAACATTTTGGTAATTGTGAGTTATTCTGACATGGTACACCTATAGGTTGATTGTGTAAATGTGAGAACCAAAAGAACTTAGTATAATTAGCTGCATTTGAGACACCTACACAGAAGAATGGTTGCAATGCTGTCAAGATTAATAGCTAACAACAGAGTACCAGAGATGACCAGCAAGGGCTTCCACTACCTGGAACATAGAGTAACACAAAAATAGCACTTGGTCATCTCCCTAGCTAGGACAAGAAGATATGAACAGAGAATATGGGCCCTCTATTGGTTCAGCCCATAGTAACCTAGAAAATTAGATAGGCCCCCATTATACCAGTTTCTGTCTAGTTTCTGCCATGTCTATATTTAAAAGAAATCTAGACAACGGACATAGATTTTTCTGTCTTGGTAACCACTTGCAATCTCTGGAGTCTCTCTCTCTCTCTCTCTCTCTCTCTCTCTCTCTCTCTCTCTCTGTCCCTCCCTCTCTCAGTATGCTTTATATTTTCTTAATAAAGGCTGATTCCACTTCAAATACTCTCAGGTAATTCTGTATCTTTACATTTCATTGAAATGAGAAAACAAACTCAGATGCATCGCCTCAGTGTGCTGTTTGGTAACACTTAAATATGACATATTTTAGGACAGATGAGTCTAGGCAAAAAGAAAAAACTCGTCCTTCTAAAACTTCCAATCAACTACCGGATTAAATTATTATGTATAGTACACAGATTCCAAGCAGCATTACATGGTACCCCAATGAAATATTTATTTTTATCTTTTCTGTAAAATTAAATACAATATAAAAAATCAAAGTTGTCAATATAGTAATAGATTTTTTCATTTTCTATAAAGTTTTTAATTATTTCATTCTGTTTTTGGTTATGGTGATCAATATATTTTATAAAGTTTGATAGTCACATGTTCTATAAGTTATATGTTAGTATTTTATGTGTATTTTAGTGTTGAATGTTACCATGGAAAACACAATCTATTATTTCACTTTGTTCTCAAAAAATAATGAGGTCTATTAAGTTTTTAAATATGTATATATGTATGTATGTACGTACGTATGTATGTATTGTATGTATGTATTTGTGTAAGTTATACATGCAATGTATAACTTAGTGCTTCTCAATTGTCATAATACTGCACTCTTTAATACAATCTTCATCTTGTGATGATCTGTGGGAAGCCACGTAACGCCATTACAAGATGGCGCTGGCTACCACTGGCCACCGCCCGTGTATTTCGAATAAACAACAAATGTGCGCAGGTGCAAATGGGTTTCACGCCAAGTCACAGCCTGTCCCTGGGCATGTAAATTAAGGGCTAAAAGCAGAACCAATCAGACATGGCCACGCCAGTCCTAGGCCTATAAAAGCAGCACTGGTTCTAGGGCTCGGGGTCTTTCGCCTCAGCAATCAAGCTCTCCCAATAAACGTGTGCAGAAGAATCCTGTTGTGCAGCGTCATTCCTTGCTGGCGAGGCGGGCGTCTACAATGATCCCCAACCATCAAATTATTTTCATTGCTACTTCATAAATTTAATTTTGCTATTGTAAATAACAATGATTTGAACCCCCATATGTGTGTGTGTGTGTGTGTATATATATATATATATATATATATATATATATATATATATGAATCAACTAAAGCATTTAAGTTATACATCACTTTTTTCTCATTTTCTTCTCTTTCTCCCTTTTCTCCTTTTCTTCCTCCTTTTCTCTCTTTCTATTCTTCTTCATGATTATCTAAAGTCACATACTTCCACAGGCAAAATTTTGGATTAAAAAAAAAATCAGTGTGGGCTATGCATATAGCTAATTTTTCATAAAGTGTTTGGAAAGGTGTGGTGGTTTAAATAACGGTCAACATAGGCTGATATATTTAAATGCTTATTTACAAAGATTATATGCCCCAATACAGGGGAATGCCAGGGCCAGGAAGCAGAAGTGGGTAGGTTGGGGAGCAGGGCAGGGNGAGGGTATAGGGGACTTTCAGAATAGCATTTGAAATGTAAATGAAGAAAATATCATAAAAAATGTAAAAAAAAATAAATAAAAGGAAAGGAAAGGAAGGAAAGAAAAATGAGAAACAAGCTGGCTGACCTTATAGGAAGAAATAGGAAGAATTAAGATGTGAGCTTTTGTTAGAAGAATGACACTGGGAGTGGGCTTTGGGGTTTCAGAAGCCCAGATCAGACACCATCTCATTCATTCTCTTCTTCTATCTTTCAGATACAATAAAAGCCAGAATCTACTGTTCTAATGCCATGCTCACATCTCTGGCACCATGCTCCCCATGATGAGCCTGGACTAACTAGTCATATGAAAGTAAGCAAGCCACACATTAAATGCTTTCTTTTAAGTGTTGCATTGCAATTGTGCCACAAAGCTTGTGGGAATAACCAAGTTGAGTAAAGACCCACTCCACGAGATCAAATACATATTCAACATCACCCAAGTGTCCAAGAATTTGAGAATAGACAGTCCTGAGACCTAAAGTAAAATGAAACACTACTGCATTGCAGAAGAATCAGAGCAGTATAATAACTCTTAATGGTTTTCTTCTGTACCTAATAATCTGCACCTTGCTCAGTTACCATCAGAGAATCATCTTCTTATGGCTGATGGGAACAAATACAGAGACCTACAGCAAGACAATAAAGAGAGCTTAAGAAAGCTTGGAACATTTGGCCTTAAAAGGGGAGTCTCCAACAACAAATCTCTCCGCTCAAGTATCAGGGAACCCTGCAGAAGAGGAAGAGAAAAGAATGTAAGGGTGTGGGAGAGGGGATGGAGGACACCAAAGAAACAAGGCCTTCTAAACACAGCACAACCTATACTCATGAACTCACAGAGACTGTGGCAGCTTGCACAGTTCAGCAGCAGATGGTATCCTACAGATAGAAGGAGAAGTGGACACATGCACCCATCCCTGATCTAGATGTTATCGCCAATTGTTAACCACTTGAAACCAAAAAAATTAGTTTTCTCTATGCAAGTTTCACTGGGGAAACAAAAAGTCAGAAAGGTAGTCCTATACCCAATAGTAGATAGCCAACACAAAACAAACTCAAATGAATATTCAGATGTTCATTGTCTCCTAATGTTAAGTTGGAACTTCCACCCCCACCCCAACCCCATATAGGCCTTTTAAGTATGTATCGTGGCTTCTGGTTTTGTATGAGATTCCTGTGCTTGGGAACATGTATATCTCTGTGTCTATCTCTGTGTCTATATGCGTATATTGAGCATTTTCTTTGTCTCTTCTTGTTTGGTTGTTTTAACATACTCTGATTAAACTTATTTTATTTTAGTATTCTTATTGAGACGTCTGTTTTCTTTCTAACTAGAGACAGAAGAGGCATGGTAACAGATGGAAGGGGAGGTGGAGGGGAACTGTGAGGAGTAGGGGGACGGAAAACTGTAATCAGAATATATTGCATAAAAAATATCTGTTCTAAATAAGCAATTATTCAAAAAAAAGAAAAAAAGAAAAGAAAAGAAAAGAAATAAGAGTTGTCGTGGTTATTGTTTAACTTTTATTCTCTAGATGTAATTGTCGTCTCAGAGGCTTATTGGTGATAAGCTCATACTTTCTAGTTCTTTCTGAACCGTGGCTGGCTAGTTCAACTCAGCTGTTCTGGCTTCATCTCTCTAAATTGACTGATTCAACCTGGCTGCTCTTAGTTTCTTATGGATTTGCTCTGCTTGGCCTCAAACAAACTCTGGCAATTTGTTCAGATCTTCTGGCTCCCTTTTTTCTCTGGTTTCAATTACCTTTTCTGATCTTCACTGAACTGTCTGAACTCAAAAAGCAACTCAACTCCATTGGACTGCACTCACTGCACGAACTCCCTTCCCATCCTCTCTCTCTCTCTCTCTCTCTCTCTCTCTCTCTCTCTCTCTCTCTCTCTCTCTCATTCTTAAATAGCTTCTCTTTCCTGTGCTGTTCATGTGAGAGTTGGGAGTATCCTATCTTGGACTTATTCTGACAAATTTTTCTCTGATTCATCACCTTGTCTGCTTGTCATTTAGACATCACTTTCACACAAATGTCTGCTTCCATCTACAAACTAATTTTACCTTCACTGTTTGGGATTAAAGATATGTACTAAAAGTCTGTCCATATTCCATCCAGAGGAATTAGTAGTGTGTGGCAAGTCCGTATTCCAGCTGAACCACACAGATCTTGATCTTTTTATGTGATCCCTTGTCAGAGCAGCCATGTTGCTGGATTAAAATTTCCCTTCACGGTACAATAGCTAATACAAATGGAGAGAAAAATAAATGTACATGAGGTATCCCTGTGACATGTGATGTGAACATGACACTTACTAATCTTTCAGGGTTACATCTTAGATTGCAAGTGTAAGCAAATTCTTTTGTGTCTCCAACTAGCTAAAATAATAATGACAATGTTTATAACATGAGCAAGGGGAAATGGCTGCTCTCTGCTCTCTGTTATAAACTTCATACCTTCATACTGACTGCAATATGTTGGCTCATATATTCTCACTGGAATCCTGTGAGGATAGGTTTTCTTGTAAGGTTTGTTATGAACAGTTGACTAATATTGCACAGAAGTTGTTAAAGGTGGTTTGAACCCAGCCATCCAGCCTCAGAGGCTGTGTGCGTAAAAAAAAATTCTACTGACTTACCTCCCATGCCAGCTGTCTTTTATAACACATCAATAAATATTAATAATATCAGCTATATATCTATGCATTTATGCTTATGTATAAATAATACATGCTTATATATCAATGAGATGTACAGCCTGGAACTGAGATTAGTGTTGTCTTGTGATCAGTTCTGTTATAAACTCAGTGTCATTTCCAAAATATAACGTTGGAATATGTCCCTCTTCTGTGTTTTGTAGAATTGCTTCCAAAATTATCCTCAGCACACCCTTTACAGGGGTGTGTATTGGACTCTTACTGATTGTAAATGCTACAAAACTTATCCTTCTGAGACTAGTTATCTTCATGAAGCCCATGATTCCCTTCTACTTAGTGTACTCTTAATTCTATTTTTAGATACAAAATAGCCCCGGTACTTATCACAATTTCAAAATGAGATTTCTCTACTATTTTTAATTATTTTTTATTTAAACAGATGTAAATAGAAAGTGAGTCAGCCACTACAATCATGGCAGTAAGTTTGAATGCCTTTTTGCAAGTTTCAAATGAATTGTCCATTTCTATTTCCAGGAAAAGAAACAAGTGCCCTCAATTCAAGTAACTTAATTTCCAGCAATGTTTGCTTTCATTAATCCTACCTATATAGGTGTGTGTTCGAAGCTTAAGAAACATTTACAAGGTATTAACTTTCATGGATAGAAATGAAACTAGAACTAAGCACAGATCTATACTACAGTCACTGCAGGTCTAGTCTTCCGTTGCTCACATGGAAGTTTTTCTTTGTTCATTTTCTTTGGTTTTTTAAGTTTGTTCTGTTAAATTTAGCATCTATCAGCAGACATAATTGGAAGTAGGTATAAAAAATATTTCTTTTGTATTGGTTATTTTATTTATTTACATTTCAAATGTTATCCCTTCCCAGTTTCCCCTCCACAAACCCCTATCCCCTCACCCCTGACCTCTTCCTGTGTGAGGGTGTTTGGCCACCTGCCCACCCATTCCTGCCTCAGTGCCCTAACATTCCCCTACCCTGTGTCATCAAAACCGCCACAGGACCAAGATGCTCCCCTCCCACTGTTGCCAGATAAGAGGGGGTCTGGGTGCTTGATATTGTTCTTCCTATGCAGTTGCAAACCCCTTCATCAACTTCAGTCCTTGCCCTAACTTCTCCATTGTGGTGCCCCTGCTCAGCCAGATGATTGCCTTCATTCGCATCTGTATTGATCAGGCTCTCAGGAGATGGCTATACCAGGTTCCTGTCAGGGTGTGCTCTTGATATCACCAGTTTGGATTTGCTGTCTGCAGATGGGATGGATCTCTAAGTGGGACAGTCTCTGGATGGCCTTCCCTTCAGTCTCTGCTCCACTTTCTAATTCTAGAGCCCTGACTTATCTCATGTGCCATCTTTGAATTTTTTTGTTTTGTTTTGTTTTGTTTTTTTGTTTTTCAAGACAGGGTTTCTCTGTATAGCCCTGGTTGTCGCAGAACTCACTCTGTAGACCAGGCTGGCCTCCAACTCAGAAATCTACCTGCCTCTGCCTCCTGAGTGCTGGGATTAAAGGCATGCACCACCACGCCTGGCCTTGAAATTCTTAATTGTATATTTTTACCCACACCAAAGTTTAAAACAAACTCTTTTATCTTATTTTATGTTATTGTAATTCATTAATATCATGCAGATTTTCTTCTCTCTGATTTAACAAACATCATAGTCCTATCTATTTAAAACTTCCAACAGTTTGCCCAGATCCATTTAGACATACTCTTGGAATAACAGGTGTACTATTCTCAACTCATCCCGGAAAATATTGCTTTCTTAGTCTTCTCTCTTGTTCTACTCAACTCTTCCCATTTTCTTATTTATTTTATTTTTATTTATTCGTTTTTTGTTTTGTTTTGTTTTTCGAGACAGGGTTTCTCTGTATAACTCTGGCTTTCCTGGAACTCACTCTGTAGACCCGGCTGGCCTTGAACTCAGAAATCCNCCTGCCTCTGCCTCCCAAGTGCTGGGATTAAGGCATGTGCCACCACTGCCCAGCTAACTCTTCCCATTTTCAATGACTAGGATATTATTGAATTCTTAGATCTATATGATGCCTTTAATACAAACGTCTGTGTTTTCTGTATATAGTCCCCTGTACATAGTTTTAATTATTGCTTTTGTTTTCGATGTAATAATTTCATCATTCCCCCTCCATTTTCTTCACCTCCCTTCAAACCCTCCTACATATGCCTACTTACTATATATTTTTTCAGTGATGAACACTTAGTACTGAATAATTGATTGGTGTGCTCCCTGGGAAAGGCTATTTCTCCTGCTCTAAGCATTCCTTAGTTGGCTATAGTTTGAGTTATTTGGCTGTT
>NC_034593.1:64736914-64751617 GCF_900095145.1 Mus pahari
TCTTGTGAGACTATGCCAGTTCCTGGCAAACACAGAAGTGGATGCTCACAGTCAGCTATTGGATGGAACACAGGGCCCCCAATGGAGGAGCTAGAGAACGTACCCAAGGTGTTATAGGGGGCTGCATCCCTGTAGGTGCAACAACAATATGAACTAACCAGTACCCCCTGAGCTCGAGTCTCTAGCTGCATATGTAGCTGAAGATGGCTTAATAGGTCATCATTGGGAAGAGAGACCCATTTGTCTTGTAAACTTTATATGACCCAGCACAGGGGAAGGCCAGGGCCAAGTAGTGGGAGTGGGTGGGTAGGGGAGCAGGGGAGGGAGGGGTATCAGGAACTTTCAGGATAGCATTTGAAATGTAAATAAAGAAAATAATAATAAAAAAAATTGGGAAATAAAGAAAATAATAAATAAATAAATAAAAAACAAAAGACAGGAAATGTTAACTCACTGTGTATGATCATTTGCGTCAGGCACCAGACCTCACTGTCTCATCAAGAAACATAAGACTCCTTCAGGTGTCTGGAAAATGTTCTGCCTCCAGGGCTACTGAGTCAGTCTTCTAGTTAACAGGATTCTTAAATTTATCACAGAGCATTTACTTAGGCCTTAAAACTCATATATTAATTAATTAATTCAAAAATATTTATTATGCAGAGATAATGTGCTAAGCACTGAGCAAATCAATTAAGACATCACATTAACATTGAAAGGGTACTACCATCAGAGATTTCAAGAACCACTCAGAACCTAGTGACATCGTTATCCTTTAGAGAGGGGATCAAACAAATAATGCCTTGCAATTGTCTTTGTCATTCCAAAGAGATACTAAGTGGTGGTATGTAATTGCCGTACAAAAGATCCATATTTCTTTTTTCTTTTTTTTAAAGATTTATTTATTTATTATATGTAAGTACACTGTAGCTGTCTTCAGACACTCCAGAAGAGAGCGTCAGATCTTGTTATGGATGGTTATGAGCCACCATGTGGTTGCTGGGATCTGAACTCTGGACCTTTGGAAGAGCAGTCAGGTGCTCTTACCCACTGAGCCATCTCACCAGCCCCATATTTCCATGAGAAGTTAGAGAAGCGATTCCTGTGGAAGTGGCTCTCAAGCTGAAACTTGAAAAATGAAGAGTTGAATAGTAATAAGAGAGTATGAAGGGGGCTTTGGCAATGTGGAACAGGCTCTCTAGCATATCACTTTTATGCCTTTTAAATGATGGAGAAAAAGCAAGTTATATCAGTTAGCACCCACAGTCCTGCTTTACAGACACAAAGTCAGAAGTGTCACTTGAAGCCAGAATTTTGAGAGAACACCCAAGTGAAAAAGAGGAATGTAGGAATGTAAGCAAATAAATCACCTGAAACTTAATGAGTGGCTTGAGAAGTAATCAATGAAAAGAGAGAGAGACTTAATAGATGCGTGTTGGTTATTAGTTTACAGATTTTACTATTGCTAAGAAGATAAATGAATGATTATGGAATGGTTTTGATGGAAATAGGAAACAGCACTTTGAAATGATAACTTTGACTGCTGTAAAAAAAAAACAACAATATGGGGTCAAGGCTGAGTAGAAAATAAATAGTTATTACAAAATTTCAGGAAGAAAATACTGTGCTAGTACTAGATGGAGAGAAATAGTTATGTAATTAGATCTAAGATTAAGACACTGTAGAAAAATGTCCCAATTATAGACTTCAGAAACAGCAGTTGCTGTACTGGATATTCTAAAGATGGTTATAAATTTCCTTTATAAAGTATCTGTGTTATGTACCTGATAGTTTTTCTTTACGACAATGGTGTTTATCTTCTAAATTTCTAGGAATCTAACTCCCGCAAATTTACTCTAGAAGTCAATAATTTTGTTGTATCAGCAGACTTATCTACCTGTGAACCATATGAACCACAAAATAACTAGAATGGCAACATATGCCCAAGTGTGCAATACAGACATGAGTGTTCTACTATGTCCCAACTGCATTCTGATTGGATTTAAAGCCCACTCCACAGAAGAAAACATATCTACAGTACTACAAACAAAACTAAGGAACCATGGTCAGAATTTCCAGGCCCATAATTAAACTTATTACTACCATTTTGCTAAATGGACATATTGCCACACTGGCCTCTAACTTCATAACTCTGTGCCGATGGATTAATTTAGTTCTTCAGACCCAAGCAAAGAACTACATTTTCACAGTGGATGATGATAATACAGAAACTCATTAAAAGTGAATGTGCAAAGAAAAATTGACTATGAAGTGCTCAGCCAAGAATGGGGCATCTACATCACAGTCCCCTCTCTAAGGGTCAGGGACCACTCTAGAAGAGGAAGTGGGAAGATTGTAAGAGCTAGGGATTGGGGAGGATGAGAAAAAAATACTCAGCAGCTTCCTAACTTAACTGAGCGGATGTACTCCTATACTCAGAAGCTACAACAGTTACCTAATGTAACAGCTCAGAGAGTCAAAATTCTAGAATTGTGAAGAAAGATAAGCCTCATACTGAATTAAAAAGATGTAAGTGCTATGGGAAACTGATGTTTTCTGGGAAAAAGAACCTTGGTTTTCTGTAAGATTTTGGCTCCTTCCGGTTTATCTATGCTCAAGTAGTTGGCTGCACACCCAGAAGTACATAGGCAACACAATTTGGAGTTGGTAGACTATTTAAAAAGAGGTTTAGTGTATAGAGAGTTGCATGGATGTGGGAGGATTGAGGGGACTAAGTTAAGGTTATTATCAAAATACATTGTATAACTTTCAAAAAATTAATAAAATATTTTAAAAATAACAGTTTTGTTGAAATTCATGGAATACATGTAGGATGAAAGCAGAGACAGCAAGCCGGAGAACTTAAGAAAATCTTAACCCATGTTGTAGAACTGTCATAAACTCTATTAGCCTAACTTAGCAGCACTTTTTCTTCTATCATAGAATATATAATTTTAATCGCATTCAAAGAAATATATAAAGATGGCAATCAAATCACGTTCAAGGCAGTACAATCAAGTTCAGGTTATCAGAACTTCTCACTATAAAATAGGCAGTGTCATTTTAAAATGTAATTGCATGTGATGCTTTTGTTCTTAGTAGAAGGAGTGCTTAATAATTTTAGATGTTATTTGAATAAGTCAGCAACTTTCTAAATTGGGAGTCCTTTTTAAAATCTACAGAAATCTGAATAATTACAATCGAGTCACTAAGTGGTTCTCCTGTTAAGGGCGCTTAAGTGCAGGAATTTAGCTAAAGGTTTTCTCTAAATAATATCCAGACTTTTCTATTGTTGTATACAAAAAATAGTTGATTTTAGTTGGGGAAATTTGGATCAATATGTCATGTAAAGAGGAGCCTTGGCATGAGTACATGCATGGTGTTTGGTGTTAGAAGCTTTGTGCTCAGACATGTATTGAGAGGTCTCATTGGGATCAAGAAAAAATTAAGTGCAGAGGAAATACTGGGGAAGAGAAAGGATTTATATAACCAAGAAGACGTATGTGTAGGTATGTGTTATCATTAATTCTTTCTTAATTTAAGAATAGTAACTTTACAGTCTCAGCTCTGAATGTCTTTACCGTAGCTGTCCATTATTCTTAAATTAAGAAAGAAGCCTGTACGAGCTTATCCAGAGGGTGTCTGAACAGACATATATTACTGAGGGGAGTCTTCCCTATTTGCACCATATTAAAATTATGAAAAATAAATAAATTTAAAAACACCAAACTGTAATGCTTGATTTACTATAGATAAAGCAGTGCAGTGTTGGCCACTATTGAAAAGAACACCATCAAAATCAAATACCCTCTTTAAAAGGAAGGAATGGGGAAGTTTATTTCACTGACATGGTTATCTGACATTCATTTATCCACATGAGGTCACTCTTCATTGCCATTTTGTCTATCCCCTGGGGCTGCAGTTAAAGAACAAATTCTTCTAATGGGATTCGTGTCTGGTTCTGCCATGCTAGTTCTAAACGAAAACATTCGTTTTCTTAATAGCATTCTCTTGTTTGTGAATGCTTTAAGCATTGTTTGTTATGCTTACTGCTTAGCATGTGAGATTTTTCGGGAAAGGAACATGTAAACCGATCGAATAAATCAAAGATGTATGTGGGAGCCAGCAGAGTATTACCACATTTCCTGTATTACCACAAGCAGGACTGAGTAAAATCGGTTCCAATTTCCCTGTACTATTCAGTTAAAGTCTATTGAAAGTTATTGAGCCTGAGGACCTGTGTCTTCACCAGGAAATTATTTGAATGCAAGGTATACCATACCTCATGATGCCAGTGCTCTTGGAAATGTAATTAATACCAGGAGGATTATGCAACCATTTGAAGAAGACTTAATGATTTGTTTGAATCCCTTCCACCAATTGACATGCACCCACTTCCCATCTTAGGAATAGAAGGGTAACATATTTTATAATGTGCTGTTATCCCTGTAGTCCATTTTCAAATCCAATATGATACACTCACTACTTTATTGACCCTTCGTGATAGACAGAGAATATATAAATTGAAATCTCCCATTATACAACTTTCCTCAGAAAATCTTATCATTGACAAAAGCCAAGTGCATGCTGACACCTGTAAAACCACCTAATTGGCAAGAGCTGGGTCATTTGATTATTTGCAATACTGAGAAGAATTCTACAGCATTGTGACAAGATTCCTAACCCCTGCATTGCAACTGTTCCTCTTTTACTGAGTCAATGTAAGTTCATTCTTATAAGCTAATTAAATATTAAAGTACATTGGACTTTTTCAGAATAGAATTATACTAAAGATATTCTATATTTATAAAGATTAACTAATTTTGATAAGGTGTCATTACACTCAAGACATCTAATCTTACTTCTCTAAAGATGATAGTGCTGAAAATGGACTGAACATTCACAGGCATTTTATTCAAGATTCTTGACATTCATTCTATTTATGTTATGTCACTAGAATAGCTTGTCTATTGATTGTACCTTGACATTGCAAAATCGTAGCTACTTTTCTTCTACAACCCTGGTTTTCAACCTTCCTCACACTGCAGTCCTTTAATAAAATACGGTTGTGCTGACCCCAACCATAAAATTATTTTTATTACTTCATAACTGTAATTTTGCACTCCTATGAAACATAACAAAGATCTCCATTTTCCCATGGTGTTGGGTAACCACTGTGAAAAGGATCATTATAATTGTGACTCATGGATTGAGAATCTACATAGATACACTTTAAATGTCTTTGCTTACATGTATGCCTTTCTCAGAATAGTACAAATATGACTTATCAATTTTATTTCAACCATTCCTTGGAATTAACTAAATATTTTTCACTTTTCTAATATATCTTGCCTTACATAATTCTTTGCCATTGTCTAATTGGTATAGATGACTACACAATCTTGGCTCCAAGTGCTGATGCTTCTTGCATTCTGAGGTAAGATTGAATACAGGTTAAAGGATGCTGAAGGAGCCATGAGCTTACTATGCAGCCACAGAGTCCTGATATATCACAGAGAGATTCTTCACTATCTGAAGCCACATTAAAACTCTTTCTTAATAATAATGACAAGGATAATCATATCTTAACAGCTATCATTTAGTGAGCACTGAACATGTAGCAGCTATTAACGTCAATGTTTCACATTCATTATTGTTTCTTTATATTCTTACCTTTAAACAAAGCCAAGGTGAACTTACAATCTTCCCATCCAGTTCTGACGTTATCATATTTCCACAAAACTGACCATTATTTATTGAATTCTTTCTTAGTCTGCTTCAAAGTTTGCAAACTATTTAATTATTTAAATATGAGAATAACAACTGAGAGGTCATTCAGTAATAAAGAGTATAAACAGCTCTTTCAGAAGACCTGAATTCAATTCTCATCACCTATATTAAGTGGTACACTCACACACACACACACACACACACACACACACACACACACACACACGCACACATGCACACACACACACAGATAGAAGATAGATAGATAGATAGATAGATATAGATAGATAAAAATCTTTAAAATCAACCAATAAATATGGAAAATTAATTTAAAATTAAAACATAATAAAAAGTTAAAAAGGATATAGCAAAGATTGTGTAAGAGTTCCCCTGTGAGCAAATGCTGCTGGTGGTTCTCAGTGTGTTTAATTTAGCAGTTAATCAGAAATAAGCCAATGTACACCAGCTTCACATAGACCTCTCTCATGGTTTTGGCCCAATTTGATGCCTCAAATAATTCATGAAACAGATACATACCAAAACTGTTATCGCTTTCATAGAAAATATAGTAATGAATTTTAATCAATAGTTTGGGAAACAGATATACAACAGAGTTGAATTTATATGTATTCAGACATTATAATTGAGGTTGATTTCAAATTTAGGAAAATTGTTTCATAATACATAGTTTAATATCTCTGCCACATGGACATATTAAATAACAAAAACCCAGGTCATTTGGATATTAGTACTTAGAATGATTTTCAAATTTTAGAGTTGGCTAAAAGAAACTCTCAAAGAATCATTTAGTATATTCATTAATGCACAAAGACAATTGATAACCTAGTTTTTAATACACCTACATCTAAAACATAAAATTCTAGATGAAAATGTAAATGTTGCTCATTTAATACTCAAATACACGTCTACCTTCCTATTCCTCCAATTTCCATCACCTTCCATTATTTTATGTTTTGTTTTTTTCCACTGAAGCACTCCATCACCCAGGAGCTCCCCCGTGAGCTCCACAATGGCACATAACATTATTCTAAAACACATATAAATGATTTTAAATTGCTATTTGATGTAAAAGACTAACTTTAAAACATTCAACAAATCATGTGTTTCTCTTTTGTGGCACTTAAAATTTGGGCAAAGGAAATTAAAGCTTTAAGAGAAAAGAAAAAAAAAGGCATTCACAACCAGATGAGTGAACAAACTTTCCCTAATATCCTCCTTCCTTCCCACCCTTTGAATGTGAGAGATCACACACAAGGACCCATCTGTGCTTGGCTCAGGGATGGCAATGGAGAAATATATGATCTATTACACCAGTGTTCACTTTTTATACATGACTAAACACTTACCTCCTCAAACAAACAAATAAATAGCAACTAAAGTAGCAGATCATGAGTATAACAAAGGTGTTTATGACTGTTATGACAATCTACTTTTAATGATTCCAAGTATGGGGAGATCTGAGACTTTGCCATGTAAGGAATAAAAGACCTTCATATGTAGCCACTGACACAGGGATATCAATACATTCACTACAAGGTCTTCCAGAGCTGAGATTGACAGGGAAGCACTGACACAATGTTCACTAGCAAATGCCAGACATTCTCAATGCTTATTTTCATCCTCTTCTTTTAATAGAAATAATAAGCATTGACTCATGAAATTTGGTCTTTCTTCACATCACGAGTATAGTTTAGAATTGGAACTCAAGAATTTTCAGCCCATATTTTGATGACTCTACTCATTGTAATTTTAGGATAAGGCTGTGTGTACAGTTCAGTGACAGAGCTCTTGATACACATGCTTGAGGCAGAGTCCCACACTTAACACTGGAACCAACAAAAATAAAAGTAAAGAACACCAGTACTAAAGTGTTGAGGATCTTTAATCTCTTAAATCCTGTTTTCATGGCAGGGTTTATTGTGCCGAGATGCACTGTCTGTGATGCACTAGCTGTGATACACTAGCTGTGATGCACTAGCCATGATGCACTATCTGTGATGCACTAGCCATGATGCACTAACTGTGATGCACTAACTGTGATGCACTAGCCGTGATGCACTAGCTGTGGAATCTTCTTTCTCTGAAGACTTGTTTCTTTACTCTAGCTTCTGCCAACGAGGACAAAGGGATGGCACTTCATTACTACTGTAGTGTTGTTACCTGATAATAGCAGGAAAGGGAAGGGATCCAATCCTTCAAATAATCATTTAAACGTTAATAGATATTCAAAATTTATTTTTCTCATTTCATTAGTTTTCTTTCATTTTCTTTTATTATTGAATATGGATACATTATATTCTAATCAGAGTTTCCCTGTCCCATATCCTTCCAGATCCACCGTACCTCCATACACTTCTAAGTTCATGCCTTCTCTCTCTTCTCTTTCTCTCTCTCTCACTTTAGAAAAAAATAGACAAATGCAAATGCAAACTAGAATAAAACAAATAACTTAAAAAATGAAAAACCAAGGAAACACACACACCACATATGTGCATCCACATACACATGAACAAAACCTGGAAACACACAATTGGAAATCATAACATGTAAGAGAAAGTATAGCAGGGGTTAAAAAGAAGCCAAAATAAGGCAATATGAGACAAAAGTCACCATTGAGTTCATTTTGTGTTGGCTATCTACTGTGGATCATGGGGCCTGTCTTTAAGAGTAGTTTATGTACCCAGTGAAACACAACTGAAGAAAACAAATCTTTCCTTTGAATTGTAGCTAGTTTCTTAGCTGGGAATGAGAGATCAATCGGTGTCAGATATGTGTTTCCTCTTAAGGAGTTAACCTTAAATCCAATCAGAAAGTGATTGGTTATGTCTTCCATACTTTTGCCATTATTGCACAAGTGCATTTGCAGAAAGTCATCATTATAAACCACTGGATTTGTAGCTGGGTTGGGTGTTTAGCATTCTCTTCTAATAGAGGCCAGTACACTTTCCAGTATCCTGAACACTGGTTAGCAGGCATGAAGAATCTAGCTTGCAACCAGCTGGACTTCTTTGTTCAATGAGATGTGGAAGTGTTGTTTTCAGTAATAGGACCTTACCATCAGTTTGACAACAGAAACCAAGCGCTTTGACAATAGTATTGTTTGGGTGTTTCCATTAGATGCCCTTGGCCAAAAACTCAATTAGATGTAAACCATTCCTGATACTCGAGGTTACACTTGCTATCAGATGATGTCTAGTAGGCATGTTGTCTTCCATGATATTTTATAACTTTAGATTTCTTTCATATACATATATATGTTTTAAGGATTCTACACAAGTTAGTTTCCATATGACTAATCAAATGGCCTTTAGTGTTCCTTGTAGTTACTCTTTTATTGTTGTGAAGAGGCATCATGACTAAGGTAATTCATCAATGAAAACATTTGATTAGAGACTTGCTTACAGTTCTAGAGGGTTAGTCCCTGACAATCATTGCGGGAAGCAGACAGTTATGGTGATGGAGTAGAGGCTGAAAGTTTTACATCCTACTCTGCTGGTAGTAGGCAGATAGTGATAGATAGATAGATAGATAGATAGATAGATAGATAGATAGATAGATAGATAGATAGAAGATAGATATTCATACATA
Source organism: Mus pahari (assembly GCF_900095145.1). Classification (NCBI taxonomy): domain Eukaryota; kingdom Metazoa; phylum Chordata; class Mammalia; order Rodentia; family Muridae; genus Mus; species Mus pahari. Next base: position 64,746,251 of record NC_034593.1, read on the forward strand.
CATATATAGAAGATGCTCTTTGAAACCTCAAAACCCCCTCTCATCCCCATCCATCAAGTTCACACCTCCCAGTCTTTCCAAACAACTTCCACTAACTGAAGGGCATGAATTAAAAAACATGAACCTGTGAGGCCCATTCTCATTCAGAAGAGCAGTGTTAGTTGTCCTTATCCATACTCTCACCCACCCTCACCCCCTGCTAGCAATCTCATCTCCATTTAATCCTTCCATTTAAGTCTGCCTCCTGTTTCACTATAACTATATATTATAATTTTTTTCTTCCATGGAAGTCGCACTCCACAAGCTAGTCCTTTACACTAACTAACTTGTGTGGTTATAAAGACTGTAGTATTGTTATTAAACCCTTAAAAGCTAACATTCCCATATAACAGAATACAGAGCATTGTTTTTTTGGGTCAGGATTATATCACTTAGGATAAATACTTGCCTGCCTCCATCTTGCAAGTTTCATAAATTTTAAACAGCTGAGTTGTTGTCAATTGTTTAAATGTACCACATTAGAATTCATTTGGTGATAGACATCTAGATGCTTTTCTTTCTGGCTGTTTTTTAAAGAATTTATTTTACTAGTCTTTTTGTTACTGTTTCTTTTTGTAGATAACACAGTCTTCTACACATAATGTCAACTCATCAAAATAAGAACCATGCTATGATGGAAAATATTCAACTACTGTAAACAATTCTTATATTCCAAACTATAAACAATCTCCAAACTATAAACATTGAGGAACATATTTTTTTAATGTAACATACACTTTATTTGATTGCTACCTTTCATAGGGATTAATACTTCATAACCTCTGATTAAAAGTTTGTTAGCATCTCAAAGGTATGGGAATGAAACCTTTCCCTGGAACTTACTCTCAACCTATCAGTACTCTAACACCTACATAAGATCATTTATAAAATTTCAAGTTAAATTACTCTTTTTTGTCACAGGTTAAATAATCCCAGCACTTGGGAGGCAGAGGCAGGTGGATTTCTGAATTCGAGGCCAGTCTGGTCTGCAGAGTGAGTTCCAGGACAGCCAGGGCTATACAGAGAAACCCTGTCTAGAAAAACCAAAATAAAAAAATAAATAAATAAATAAATAAATAAAAATAAAAATTATAGATACCTTTTGTAAGTTGCAAATCAACATTTTATATACTGTCATAGCATTTTTATTAATGGAAATATTAAAGACACTGTGAAATACTGATGTGTATATCTACATATGTATATATTTTGTATTCAAATGTTAATAAATTTTCACATCATTAAGGATCATATTATTGAGATTTTCATATTAGGAAGAGTTTAGGATGATTAAACATGATATGGAACTTTCTAATATTTGGATGTTTTTTGCTAAAAGTCTTGTTACTTTTGAAATATACAACTAAAGTGTAGGGACATGGTGAAAAAGAATATTCTGAAGACATGCAAATTTAAACATATCGAAAACCTTGCTGTAAAAGAGTCACAGAAGTTTTAACATACAGATATCTTTTCTACATCTTCCTTAAATATTTCTTGTTTGCAAAATATCACTGTCTGCTAAACAGTGCATAATGATATCCTTTAGGAAAACAGGAGAGAACATAACTGCAGTCATTCAACATCCAGATTTCAGTAAGAGCAGAGATGACTTGTCTTCTTTTAAGGCCTCATGTTTACTTAAAATGAAGCTGTGATCACATAGGTGTTAACGTTTGTATCTTTCAAAAATATATTTCAGATATTCATATATATGACTATTTGGTATGATATGACTTTTGTTATAATTGCACCTTACCTATTCCTATAGCTGAGGAGAAATTGAAATAAAGTAAGAGACATAGTGTACCTTGTCATTTCAAGTGTGAAACTTCATATTTTTAGCCATGTACTCAACATGTAAAATAATTGATATGACATTTTCCTCAAGGCACATGGCTTATGGTGTGTGTGTGTGTGTGTGTGTGTGTGTGTGTGTGTTCCTGTTTATTTCACTCCAATGTTTGACTGCATTGATACGGTAGAATTCTCAATGAGATGAGACTACGGAGATTGTAAATCTACAGAGCCAACTGGAACATAGTTCTTACTTGTAAGAATTTAAACAATAGAAAAAAACATTTACAAATACCAAGATGAGTATTAGATTTTATATTTTGAGACATTTTTAGCACTTCCATTTCATTGGATATGCAAATATGTCTCTCTCTATTTAAATGTGAATCTTATTTCAGGACTCCAAAGACAAACAAATTTGAAGTTTAAATTTCTATATTCCCCTTGAGAATGTGACCACATTGTATATATCCTATTTTCCTGATTTCTACTATTAAATTACAAACTCCTAAAATATTTGTATTTGTTATCTGCAATAGTCATGTTTCTTAAATTTTCTCCATGACAAATTGCAGACATTTAAGCAATAATGCCTTCTAGGTCTATATTAGCAATTAAGTCTTGTTTCTCAAATGAACTTTGGGATGGAGTTCATTAAAAAGTTTTGTTAAACTGACCCCAAAATAAAATATGTTAATACAGGAAAAACAGCTAAATCCTTTGCTTTTACAGGTAATTCTAATTGGATTTAGTGGATTCTTTCATAAAAATAAAAATACATGAATTTGGGACAGCATGTTGCTATTGTAGATCCAGAAGAACTACAGAGTAGTAATGCAGAATTGATGTTATTAAACAGATTATAAGCATATATGAAATTGCCAATGAATGAAAATGATAAGTGTATAAAGAAATATAAAAACCTAGTTGTTCATTTTATATGTTTAGAACATAAACTAAGTTAAATTATGTAATCTGCATTAATGTGTTTCTCCAATGATATTTTTTACATTAGAAATTATTTTAATTACAGTTAGTTTGGATTCAAGTTGAACTGCATGTCAATCAGTAAATACATTAACAGATGGTAATTGAAATGGCTTAGAACCAAGTGAAAATACACAGTAACCTCCTATGGATTTAAACTCTCCAAAATTAAGCTCTCAAGAGGTTAATACAAAAATCTACTTCAAACTTAGTCTACTAAACCTAGACTAAATGCTTGTCAGAAAAGACATTTTCCTTTTCCTTCAGGTTCCGTTAGTCTTGTTGTTCAAGTGGGTATTGTGAAGACGAAAGGAGAGATTCATGAGCTTGAAACTTTTTTTTCTATGTACTAGTGGCAGTTCATCAAAATTAACATAGACTATGCCTGCTTCAAAAGAGCTGTCTAGTGTATTAGAAATAGGGCCTCAGACTTCCATTTTGGATTCAAAAACAACAAAAAACCCAAATAGGATTAAAAAAAAAAAACTCTATAAATTACTGTTTCTGTAGATCATACAGTAGTTTATCCAAACACCACTTCATTACATACTATGGTTATTAATTTATGCATTTAACATATTATTTTTTATAATTTGTAAATATGAAACCTCAAGAAACTTTTTATCAGAATTCTGTTGAGAGAGAGAGAGAGAGAGAGAGAGAGAGAGAGAGAGAGAGAGAGAGAGAGAGAGAATTCCACATGGCAATGGACCACATTTTCAACAGTGAGAAGTATAGCCAGCTTGTGGAATAAATCTAACTTTACCAACTGAAAGTCAATTCAGTTGATATTTTGGATGCTATGACAAAGGCAATGGGTAGTGAAGAGAATGCTGTACAAGGTCCAACACTGTAGCACTTGGCTCTGAATGTTCAGATACAGGCTGGTGCTCTTTGGTCACCAGTGCCTTCCCTATATTATAGGTGCTGAGTTTTCCCACCAAATGCAAATGACTTCTTCATAGAGAGAACAGGCTGAATTATGTCCTTAGTTTAGAGAAAAGGGACAGGACCCAAATGTTCAGTCATTAAACCCTGGTCTCTCATCAAACACTGGTTTCACCTCAGCACCCTTTAAGTTCATTGAAAAGGCCTTTAGTGTCAGGAAACTTGAGGACTTACTCAGAGCCTGGCAATGACATAGGGCAGACCAGACTATCAGGCAAGCAGTCGGAGAAAGAACGTTCTTCCATTCCCCAACAGTTGGACAATACTTTCATTGCAAACCTATTTTTAGAAGCCAGGTTTTGACAATACTTTGGTAAGGGAGGTTTAGTTCTGGTATGAAAACTTGCAATAGTCATTGTGCTATTCCCTCAATCAAATGTAATAAAGTGCAAAGATCATGACTTGACATATTACCCTTCTGGTTAGGCCTTGCTGGAGAGCTCACACCTCCAATTCCAGCCCTCCAGAGTCTGAGGCAGGAGAATTGTTTTGAGATTAGGACTACCTGGCAAGTTTAAAAATAGCTTGGGCTTCTAAGTAAGACATTGTCTAAAGAAACAAAAAATAGAGAGAGATCATTATAAATTGATGGAAACAAGGTGTTCAAATTGAATAGGGTCATGAGCACATTCTTTCTGGTGGAACAGACTTTGCTTTAATACATTGTATATTACAAACCGGATCAGTTAATTTTGTGGAAATAAGTAAGCATAATGTATTAAAATATCAATTTAGGTAGGATGGGCCTTCATGGAGCTGAGTGATATTTAAGAACGTCTTCCTTTTAATAATGCTTATTATTTAAATGTGTTTAAGGATAAGAATTGGATCAAATTATGATTTTTTACAATGGCCCCGTGACAATGTATCTGTGAAGTTTACTATGAGTATTCTTTCCTATTAAAGTTTTAAAGCCATTTGAATAACAACAGGCAAGGGAAAAGAAATGCAGTTGCTCAGAAATATGCACATTATATTCAGAAGTCAAAATTACCAGGAAGGACAAGCAGGCTAAAGCATTCTCTTGGCACCAGGAGTGACTTCCATTCACACCAATTTCTGATGCAAAAACTTCCTCTTTGTTGAGGATGGAAGAACATAATAAAAACTGCCGGCCCCTCCCTGTGACTGTACTTGTCATTAAACATTTGAATAATGTTAGTAGTAATTGGTTTCTAAACTGTATATGTGTCTTAAACTGCTTTTTACGTCTCATATAACTTCACAGTTTCCGTCTTCCTTTGTATCTAGATGAATTTCCAACAGCTACTCCAATTAAAAGGGTTATTAAAATTGTTTATACCTCTAAAATGTATCTGGGCAAGCATAAAGAAGAAGTAGCATGTAGCATGTGTTTTTCACTTGACTTATGTTGCAATCAGGTAAGAAATAAATCCCTTCATTGTGAATATTTAGTTAAGACGAATCACCATTTAACTGAGATTTCCCCACTGTGATTTAAGTAACATAATGAAACCAAATGAGAGGTAACCAAAACAGAAAGAAAGAAAGAAAGAAAGAAAGAAAGAAAGAAAGAAAGAAAGAAAGAAAGAAAGAAAGAGAGAGAAAGAGAGAGAGAGAGAGAGGGAGGGAGGG
>NC_034593.1:64751652-64762596 GCF_900095145.1 Mus pahari
GAGGGAGGGAGGAAGGAAAGAAGGAAGGAAGGAAGGAAGGAAGGAAGGAAGGAAGGAAGGAAGGAAGGAAGGAAGGAAGGAAGGAAGGAAAAAGAAAGGAAAACACTTTCAAATTCAGAAATCTTGATTGCAATTTCAATTTTTGCATGTGGAAGTTACCAAGAGTGAAAGCTTCGCCTTTCTTCCAGCTTTACTTGGATGGTGGCTAGAGGAAAGCAAGAAAAATAAGTGCATAAAACTGGTCATTACACATGTAGGAAAGCGAGTCATTTTCATATAATTCTGCATCTATAAACTATATATATGTGTATATAATGTATATACACATATAATAGTTGTATGTATACATCTGTACATACAAATATGTGTGTGTTGCTCTGATTTCTTTTAAAAGCCTCTAATACATTAGAGTATGTATGCACTTAATTCAGTTAAGGGTTTGTTCTGTTCCCCTTTAATTTCATCACTGAGGAATTTGAGCTGAGTATAAGTTACAGATGTATAAGTTCAATCACTTGATTTGTATAGCTCTGACAATATCATTTCCCTGAACAATGTTCTTGATTGTCATAGTCCTGTATGCCACATCTTGTGGGGGATTTCACAGGTATTCCCTTCATTAAAATCATTTAAAAGAAACACCAATTTATGGGAATGGACAATGTAATTAAAAAGGACAAGTGTGTGCTGCTACTGGGTTTATCTTGAATGGGTCTGACGCTTGCTAAAATGGATGGAGAAGCTTCCTGCTGCAATGTTAGGGCCTTCGGAACCTTAAACACAAACAGGTCCTCTTAAGATGATGCGGCTTTCAAACTAAAATTTCCAAGTTAAGAACAAAATTAAAGTTCCAAATCACTCATTAAACTTTCTTTGTTATTTTCTCTCTGAACTTTTATTAAAAATATTGTAGTCACCATCCTATTTTAAATAATTTTGCAATTTGATGAAATAATGTCTTTCTAGTCAAAATATAAAAGCATCTACATAAATAAAACCATGTAATGATATGTAACATTGGAAAGCTGTTCTGAATTAAACGGGTCATCTGCAATATTCTTACACTAACCACGTCAGAGTTGAAGGGACACCACAATACCTTTGCAATTTCCAAACACTACCATTTTAATTAATAATAAAAAAGTAATGAAGAGAAGCAAACATATATGAGATCTTGGTCAATCTCAGCAGCAGAGCATTGCTATGAAGGGAATTAGTTATCTATTTTGTAAAAATAAATAAATAAATAAATAAATAAATAAATAAATTTCCTTCAATAAGAAACATGAAGCAAATGCTAATTCATACTTATGATAAGATTAGTGGGGTTTTAATGGAAATATCTATTATTATAAACTAAAATTTCTTAACTCCATTTAGTGAAAAATTAAAATAAGTAACTGAGTCAGGGGATATAAAAATCCATGAAAGGAAAATATTATCCTCTTAAATATAAAATTTCATTCTCATAAAAATTTGTTCTCACTATATAAATGAATTTATTAATTATTCAAGGGTGAATTTTAAGATAAGACAGCGTTACTTCAATATTTGATAAATAAACTATAAATATTACAATTATAAAGTTATATTTTATTTCGATAAGTTTTATGAAGACTTATTTTCCATTGTCAAAAGCACCAGGGGTGACATTTAACCTGATACGTTTAATATACTGTGTTGCGTGACTCCGTGGTTTTCTAGGAAGGCATTATTAGTGTTTGAAAGATCTAGAGTTTTACTTTTATTTCTTTTGTTCACCAGAATGATTGATTAGGAAGAATTGAAAGGTTAGTAGTCACTGTAGTTTCAAGTGACTTCACAAGTCACGTAGTAAAACCTCTAAGAACAGTAATATCATTTTATTAAAAAAAAAAATCAGTAATAGGGAAGGATGATTAGAAAGAACCTGGAACATGAGATATCTAGTGATGGTGACCTATAGAAAGCTTACAAAAAAGGCATCTGTTTTATAACGCGTTCAACTCTCCTAAATATGGAGGACTTCCTTTGACATGTTACATAAAGAGACAGTAATTAGTTGTATGGACTTTCTAAATTAACTCCAAAATAGAAAGAATAATTGAGGACTGAAATTACATACGCCTTATATTAAATGCAAAGAATCCCTGAAACATGCATTTTTATATTGATGTACTTGTGTGTTTTATCTGTGTATATCCACACTGATAGTTGCATGTAGTTAATGGTTACTTTAACAAGTTCTAGACATTCACTTTTCCCCCATCTTGTAAATTCAATACCTGAATGCATGTACCACACAGATATAGAAACTGATGGTATTCTTCTTTTCTATGGGAAAATGGTGGAATGTAAGGCCTCAGCGACTCATGGTGAATTACATTCAACATGTAATAATCATTTCTAAGGGTAGCTTTAAGGAACCCAAACCTTCCTCCACACTTCATTGGTGACTGTCTGGCGATTGCTGGAGCTCTGCTGCCATCTACTGGACAATTTGGGTAAGTGCTTCTATCCCTCATGCGTCCTAAATTTCAATTTTCTTTGGTTTTGCTCACACGAAAATGGATCATAACTTAAAGTATCCTCAAGAAACTTTAAAACGTCTTTTTAATGCCGTACAGAAAAATAAAACTAAATCATAATCAAACTTCTTAACTCAAGCATTTCTCTGTCCATTTACTGTGAGTGGTTGCGGAAAAGAAAAAAAAAAAAAAAAAGTCCAAACATAAAATTCACAACTTTAGCAGGAAACAGATATTCTACAATTCATTGACTTGAAGTCCTAGACTTTTCTGGAGCTGTGTTTTAGCATGGAGATTGCGGTGGTAACTAAGCTGCTCTTGGATCTAATTTTAGTGCTTGTTTTTATTTAAAGGAGAGCTACTTCGTTTCTCTGTTCCTTCATGTCATCTGTCTGAAACCCACAGATGCTCGATTATCTCATCCAGATTAGTCCTATATTTCTTCATCCGGTCACTTTGTTTTCTCCCAGTCATACCCCACCTATGAAACAGTACCTCACTGGGAAACTGAATTTGAAATTTACAACTCATGAAAAACAGATCAGAATATCCAAGCCCCAATTTAATCCTAATGTGGGATATGGATAAGGTATAATAGTATTTATCAATATCACAGTGCATCAAATTTGGTAATCATTTAGCTTTCTGTATATCCAGTAAAATAAATAATTTTAAATGTGAGTATGAAAAGCATGGCATAGCTGAAGTTTAAATTCAAGCTTTGTATCTTCTATATATAATGTATTATGTTTTTCAAAAACTTTTTTATTAGGAAAGCTATACCAGACGCATAATCACTATACAATGATTAAACATTACCTTTACAATTTATAATCACTGAAATTACAGAATAAATATATGCACATTTCCTTTGAATCTTTGTGTGTGAGAGAGAAAACATTAAAAGTGCTTCCTACAAAGCTGTTAGTGATATATACCCAGTTGCTTTTTTATTTTTTAATATCATATATTTATATTTATATATATATGTATAAGAAAGTGCAGATGTTCTCAAAAATCTTGACATCAAGATGAAATGTCACGAGGAGTGTGGCTCAACCCTAGGTGTGTCTCCAGCTGTTAAACGAACAAGCCTTGACTTCAGTAGGATCCAGCCTCGAATGTGACTTTTCCCAGGGTGGTAAGGAGAGATGCTGTGAGCTGTACACTAGGAGTGGAGGGCACGTGGAGCTATGTGGAGGAATAGATCAAACCCGAACTAAGCATATTAAGTTGCAGGGGAGGTGAGTGTGTGCACGTGTGTGTGTGTGTGTGTGTGTGTGTGTGTGTGTGTGTGTGTGTGTACTGCACCCAGTGCAGGCTGAGGGACCTAAGTGTATGTAGGGATTTGCTGTGTGCACATGAATATGTGTGTGAGACAACAGTGTGAGAACATTCAAGCAAGACCCGCCCCTCCCTCCCCATCCTGCAGTTTTCAAGCATGCAGCAAACTGCATTGTTAATACATGTACATAATCTGTGCCATGATGGGAAAAGGAGAGAAAGCCATAAATGCCAACTTCCCCCCTCCCTTTCAAACAAAACTGCAACTAAAGGGAAGAAAAGTTACTGAAAATAAAAAGACACATTGAAGTTTACTCATTTAGGATCAATACAACGATCCCCGGTATACCTCACACATGGCACAGTCAAAGTCTCGAGTTTCAGTATAAAAAATAATGATAACATTTGCTGGCAAAAGTCTGCGAAGGCACTTCATTGATTAATGATCTGAGTATGGCCCTTCCTCAAAAATCACATCTGAGAGGGGGAGCACACTTTTGTATTCTCTAGTTATCATGCGTTTCAGTTCTGTCCTAGGCAGGGGAAACTGGAAGGATGTAGTTATTGGGACAAGTATAATGGGAGCCAGGATATATTTCTTTTTATTTTTCCTTTTCTTTTGGACATCAAAACAAAGCCACTAATTTATTTTCTTCTTTCGGTTAGAACCTGTATGCTGTTTTCTCCAGAACTTCGAGGTAATCCGGCTTAGTTTGAAGTTTGGCCCTTAAGTCGAGGTAATCACTTTTGGGGGGTTGGTGGTCTGTGAAGCCCTTTCCAGCTGAGAAGAGAAGGGTTTCTTTGAGCCTGGCATCTTGCTGTAAGTCTGGATATTGCATGCCAGGGGGGTGGACATGGAGTTCCTTTAATTTGGGCACTGTGCCATAGAGACAGTCCACAAATCCCACTGTGCACGGAGCAGGCTGTGGCCTCTCACGGTCTAGTAGCAGACTGCCACCACCACAACCTCCCCCAGGGGGAAACAGCACCACCCCACCATTCTTCTCGTGGTGGCGGAACCCAGCCAAGTCTCCCCCAGTCCCTCCACCTACCCCTGAAACCCCACCAACTGCCGAGTGGTGAGGGTGAGGGTGGTGATGGTTCACCGTCACTATGGTGTTGAGTTGAGAGTTGGAAACAGCCAGAGCCCACTCCTTTTCTTTTTCCAGCAAGGTCCGGTAGTTACTGTGGTTCTCCTTGGGTGTTTCTGCAAACTGCTCACTTCCTAAGAGCACCTCAGCCATTCCTGGTGGTTGTGTCCCAGGACCTCCACGGTCTGTAGCTCCTGTGTCCTGGGCGGCTGAGGCAGCCACTTCCTCCTCCTCTCGCGGCTTATAGATGGGGTTGTTACACATCTGAGTTACTGGGTGGGGTATATACTCGTACACGTGACCCACGGGAGGGGCTTTCTCTGGCGAGGACAGAGTTGGTCGCCCTCCACCTCCATTCCCACCACTGTTGCCTCCACTGTCCTCAAACAGACGGTGGCATTGCATCTGGATTCCTGTAAGGTCCACACCTTCCTGCCTCTTGCTTCTAAAGGGCAGCTTCTTCCTTCGCCGACGGAGCACATAGGCAAAGAGGCCTGCAGCAACAAAGACAGCTGAGAAGAAAAGAACCAAGAGGCTGAGAATCAACACAGACAGTGGCACAGGGCCCCCTGGAGGAGAGAACTCATAAGGTGATGCACTTGTTGGTCCCCCGTTAGGGTGGTAATCTCCAGGCTGGGGTGGAGATGGTCCAGGTTGGGCAATATGCAGCATCTCTGGGCATAAAACTTCCAGCTCAATAGTGCGCACATCACGGTGGGTGAGGTTCTCGGGGGTCCTACAGAGTACATCACCTACCACGCTGACTGAGCTGATGGTTTCGATCCACTGCTTAAAGGGGACTAAGTCACAAGTGCAGTCCCAAGGATTCTCGTTGAGATCTATCTGCACAATGGCATTCAGGTGTTCAAGGACACCAGCCACTGGCAGGTAGAGAAAGTAGTTCTTCCTCAAGTTGAGCCGAGCCAGAGATGTGCCTGCAAAGGCATCAGTTGGCAGAGTCCTCAGCAAGTTATTGTTGAGAAATAGCAGCTTCAAGTTGGGCATGAGGCTGAAGGCTGCAGGCTGGATTTCCCGGATGACGTTGAATTCGAAGTACAAGTAATGCAAGCTCTGTAGACCTCGGAACATACCTGGAGTCAGCTTTTCAATATCGTTGCCGTTGAGAAAGAGACTCTTCAGGTTGGGCAGGTTGATGAAAGCCCCATCCTGGACATAGGAAATGCGATTGTTCCCCAGGTGCAAGAGATCCAAAGAAGAAAAATTCCAAAAATCAGAGCGGTATATCTTCTGAATAAGATTGCTGCTCAGGTACAGCTTCTTGGCATTCAAGGGTCTTGGAAGGAGTTCGGAGATGTTGTTAAATCCTCGTTCTTTGCAGTTGACAGTCAAGCCGAGGTCATTGATATGCAAATTGCATGTACACCCAGTAGGACATATAATGGGAATGGGTGGTCTAGTCTGATAGGGGGCAATAGGAGGTTGATTTGGACCAGGATATAAAGCCTGGGATGTCGAAGGTGGTCTGGGTGTTCTGGGCTGTTTGGTGGGTTTGGGTTGTTTATTAGAGGACTTATATTCAACAGATGAAGCAGTAAAATGGACAGAAGACAACATAGAGGAAGGTTTAGTTGGCCAGGCGTTCTCCTTGCTTGATGATAAGTGGGGAATCCCCAGACTGGCCTCCACCTCGGAGTCAGACAACAGTGGACAGAGTTCGGTCTTCTTGATTTCACGGAGATCCTTCCCATGGAAATGGAAAGGCGTCTCGCAGGTGATGTCTCCCACCAGGGCTGTGTAAGGTATTCGCTCCAGCCAACTCTTCAGCTGTACTATCTCACAGGTACAGTTCCAAGGATTCTCTTCCAGCTGGAGCTCCATCAGGCTTCTGCCAATGTGATCCAGCATCCCACGGTAGAAGAGGACCTTTAACCTGTTTCCACGGAGGTCCAGATGCGTTAAGGAAACAGCTTTAAACAAATTGGTTGGAAGCACGGGGATGAGATTATCATTTAAGATTAGAACCCTCAATTTACTTAGGTTCCGAAATGCCCCACTCTCTATACGTTTAATGACATTGTAATCTGCCTGCAGATATTCCAGACTTTCTAAGCCAAGGAAGGTGTCATTTCTGAAGACATCTAGTTTGTTCTCATGGAGATACAGTCTCTTTAAAATCTTAAGGCCATTAAAAGCTCCAGTTTGAATGTCCTGCAATGCATTGTTCCCAAGGTTAATGGACACAGCATTATTCAAGTGAAGAAAACTGTTTGTGTATAGTCTTCTCATCGAATTCCTCTGAAGATACAGTTTAAAAGGTCTTGACCAGAACTCAGTAATCTGACTAATGTTTGTAAATCCCTTGCTGTCACAATGGATGTGAAAGAGGCTTTCTTTAACTTCGCAGTAGCATGGATCAAAACAGGGCTCATCAATTTCCTCTGAGTCCTCGATCAGGGGAATTGGGGTAGTCCATCCTAGAGCAATTGTGCTTAGAAGAATTATCCACAGCATTCTCCCTCTGTGAAGCATTTCAGCTATGGTTGGCTTCATCATTCCTCGTTGATTACAAAACTGCAATAGAAATAAAGATGGAGATTTTTAGCATTTGTACTTTAATTGATTCCTACATCTGGGGTACATTTTTTTTTTTTTTGTATGAAAACCTCAGCAGGTATGAAACTGACACTCCACATGTGGCAGCAAAGTGTTAAATGCTTAAAGTGTGTCCTATGTTCTCAACTTAAGCTACTCTGACATATTGCAACATGCAATGACATTTTCCTGAACTAAACCCTGTTCAGTAAGTGCTGTATGACAAGAACAAAAGCAACTTGCACTGATTTCCTTTGGTAATGAAACAACAGAATTGGAACCCTGACTCAGCCTTGTGATCACAGACAGATTCAGCCATAAAGACAATGACTTAGTGATTATGCTTGCTTGTCTCTTTAAACTAAGGTCTGCCATGGTCGATCTTACTGGAAGTCATGGGGAAAAAAAGGAATGTTCTTCAAATTGTATACATTTATTATTTTAAAACATGCTACAACCAGAAGATATTAAAGAGTATGAAGAAAAGTGAACGTATCACCTAATATGAGATGTTGAGATGTGAAAATCATCATAAAAAAAACTTAAGCTTTCTTTTAAGAAACCATGAGAAGCTACTTAATTACTATGTAAGCCCACTTTCATACCCAGCCCTTAACCTTTTCTGTCCAAGCACAGAAAAACCTTTAGTTAAATAAATAATGTCTGCACATATTCTCATTCTGGATGTTTAAAGCATTAGAGTGATGAGATCTTCTGAAGAACAGGCCCATGCAATTGTCAGAGCTAAAGATAGTGACAGCTAAAGGTCGCTAAGCCTGGGAGTGTCTGAAGCAAAACACTTGCAAGAGCTCAGTTTGGAGTGAGAATCTGTGCTTTGGGGATCAACTGAGGAACCATAATATATATATATATATATATATATATATATATATATATATATATATATATATATATAACTTGTCCAGTCTCCTCTTGCTGAAGCTAGGGGGGCTGGAGGAGAGGGGGGAAGGCCCTATATATATATGGTAGCTGTTTAGAAAAGAAGTAGGTGATTAAAGGCTATGATGGGAGGAAACACCAATTCTTGCTCATTATCAAGCATGTGAAAACATTTTAGAAAAGATTTATTTTTCCAATAAGAAGAAATGAATTTGTGTTCTATTCTGGAAACTTACAGTGCTTTCATCAAAGGTTTTCTCGCTTTGCTTAGTCTCACCAGCATATGAAGACAAGAACATAAATACATTATAACATTCCAGGTTTATTACATTATCCTTCCCAGGTCAGGGAAATACCAATTGATTGAATGGCTGATTTTAATCAATCAAAACAAATCAGGGTCTCCAACCTACGTTTTCTTCCCACATCAGATACATATATCAAGGAATTATTTCTTAACTTGAAACACAAGGAGATAATTTATAGGGAAAGTGGGAAGAATTTATCTTTTCATTCCACTGGCATATCATGAACACAGCTGCAAGGAGAAACTCTTGAGAAAGCAAAGTGGATTCTGCCTCCGGCATGTAATAGTCAATTTTTAGAAACAATTAAATGAAAAAGAGACAGAGAAAGCAGATGAGGATACATTATAGTGCCACTTAGTCTTCCCTTGGCTTCCTTGTAAAGTATTAGACTCTACTTACATTACATTCTTCCTCACCATTTCAAAAACAAAACAACAACAAAAAATGTTTTTCTTGATTTTAACACTTCTGGGCTTCAGGCGACCAGGCTAAAGCAGATATCGTTGACTTACCTATTTTGCAGGAGGTTTGGATTTTGGTTTTTATTTTTGTTTCTCGTCACGGACTATGGAAAAGAATGAAAAGACAAGCAGCAAGGAAAACAAAGATTGAGTTTAAGGATCCTCTCTTGTCCAGTCTCCTCTTGCTGAAGCTGAAGCTAGGGGGGCTGGAGGAGAGGGGGGAAGGCCCTAAAAAATAAATTAAAAAGCTAGCTTGAGACGTGCAGAGAATGCAATGGGCTCTTCAATGGGCTTCTTTAGGATGCAGGACTGACGCTTGGCATCCTCAATAAAGGAGGGAGGAGATGTGGCTGCAGCAGGCTTCCAGCTCCGCTGCTGCTGGGCGCGCCGCCGCCTCTGTAGCGGCTCTCCCCGGTTACCCTACACCGTTGGGCACCAGGGGGGAAGGCAGGCTCACATCACACTGCGGGATTTGGATTTCTTTTTCGCTATGTATTTGGTTTGTTTTTTTTAACGTGTGCTGAAAACCCTCCAGCGTTTCCCGTCATGAAAATGGGCTCCAAGTAGGGGAACACGCTTAGCCTTTGGTCGGGAGCGAGCACTAAGAAGCCCTGACTATACAATTGTGTGTGTGCGCACACGTGCGCGCGCATAGCGTGTGCTCGTGGGAGCATGAAGGGGAGCTAAAAGAAGTAAAGCAGTCAAGAGTATAGGTATTCAAAAGAATAAAGCAAGACCGAGCAAGAGAAGAGAACCTGAGGGAAACATTCTGTTGACAGAAGGAGGTGGATAGATGTGGGGGCGAGTATCAGCCCCTTAGACCTTTGCTTTCTATTTCTCCCCTCCCATGCAGAGGCCTTGGAAAGTGAAACCATATTTGGAATGGGCCCTTTTCTTCACAGACTTCCCTCCAAGGCCAGGATGAGCTAGTTACCCACATCCTGCAGGTGGAAGAGCTGAGACTTTCTGGCCCTGGCTGGGTGTCCCAAATAAGAGGCAAAGCATCCTCAGCGACTTGGACTGACTTTCTCTTGAATTTTGCTTCAATCCCTTTGCAACAAAACCTTTCCTTCAATTTAGATACACTTCTAACTCAACAACTCCGCATTTCCTTTCAACTTTCTGTTCTTCCTTCCTTCCTTTCTTCCTTCCTTCCAACCTTCCCCTCCACCCTCTCCCCTCTCCCCGTGCTCCCTCTCTACATCTCCCTCCATCCTTCCCTTTCTCACACCCTCTTTCTTTTCTTTCTCCACTGCTAAGGGGATGGAGAAGCTTGAAAAGCAGTGGGGCAATTCACACTCTTCCTCTGGAGGCCTCAAAAGAGGGAGATTCCTACCATTGCTTTTCTTTCCCTTTAGTTCCTCCTGCTGCTCTCTTCTCTGCCTCCCTCTTCCCTCCTCTCCCTCTCCCTTTCTCTTTCCTCCCTAGTATCCCCAAAAGATATTGCTAAGGAATGTCCAGATGAGAGGTGACTGAATGAAGAATTTGACAGGGTGGAAGCAACCAGCTCTCTCACAGACTCCCTCTCAAAGAACCTTTCAAAGGTCTCAAATGCTAGGAGAAAGTACAACTTGGTGGTGGAATTGAGGAGTACCCAACAAGCATCCTGGGGTTCTGCAAAGTGGGAACTGTGCAGTGTGTCCAGAATGCAGGAACCCTTCCCCCATCCTATCTTTAGCTCATAGGGGGACATAGGTTTTCTGTTTCCTGACTACTAAATAATTGAACTCCATTCCCAGGGCCTCAAAGTTAGCAGATGTTGAAGATGATTTTCTTAAGGTATTTTACACAACTAAATTGAAGGAGGAGGAGGAGAAGGAGGAGGAGGAGGAGGAGGAGG
>NC_034593.1:64762721-64780669 GCF_900095145.1 Mus pahari
GGAGGAGGAAGAAAAAGAAGAAGGAGAAGAAGAAGAAGAAGAAGAAGAAGAAGAAGAAGAAGAAGAAGAAGAAGAAGAAGAAGAAGAAGAAGAAAGAAGAGGGGAGGAGGAGGGGGAGAGGAAGAGAGGAAGAAAGGGAAGAAGAGGAAGAGGAGGAGGAGGAAGAAGAAGAACATAGGTACGAATTTCTTACCACTTTAAAATCTATTTCTTCTAATTGAGCAAAGCATTGCTTAAAAGTCAGTCTGAGATCTCGATGCTAGCTTGCATTAAAAATATCCATGCATCTGTCCATTGCCCCACAGTAACTAAGATTGGAAACAGCAATCGAACTCAGTAAGCAGCAGGCTGTAAGAGTCTCTTAACATTCTGTACCCTTCACATCCCAGACCCACCCTTTTCTCAGAGAGGTCTCCACCAGGAAACAAGCCTACACTGAAAACCCTCAGTGTACACTGAAAACTGCTCGGGAGGACCAGTTCCACCTCCCTCTCCAGCACCCCCAGCCAATCTCCTTGGTCACCCAGTCTGCAAAGGCAGCAGCTGTTTCAGGGATCCTGTGGGAACCCAGGTACTAAGGGAATGAATAGGTAATCAGGAGGTTGTCCTGGGCTTCCTAGACACACTAAATGGCCTCTGCAACCACTTCCCAGTGGTCTCTGGAACCACAGACCTTAGTGCTGGACGATGGCCATGTCCTAAAGGCCCTTTCACGAGTTCTCTTTCCTTTATTTTAGCGTAACATGTTTAAAGGGTGGGGAGGGCTCTGAAAGTTAGGGGATGCTGGGCCCTCTGGCTCTTTTCTTCTGCGTCCTGCTGGGAGCGCCTGCACCATTGATTTGTCCAGAGAAGGACAAGAAGCTCTTTCTACACAGCAAGCCCCTTTCTTAACCCCTCCTCTTCACTATTCCCCTTCATTCCAGATCTAAGATTAAATATTCCAATATGGAAGCGAAACGATCTCACTGGAACAAATAATTAAAATGCTGCATCATTCATTTTCTGAAGAGCTATGAGCCTTCTATAGAACCTTTTTTATTCGGCTGCTGACTGGCAAGGCATACAAAGAGTCTCTTTAGAAAAAAAAAATATATATATATATCCCCGTTTTCCTTCTGTCTCTTAAAATACAACCCAGCGCTCCACGGGGGGAGGGGTTTCCTCTTGGCCACCTGGCCTATATGTTAGAGTTAAGATCTCTTTCCCCTGAAAAACAGGCTTGAGATTATATTAGTCTCCAGAAGCCCTTCTTTCATCAACGTCCTTACATCTATTAAATCCAATTCTTAAAAATGGAGATATATATATATATATATATATATATATATATATATATATATATATATCCTAGCACCTGTGAGTGTATAGAAGATCCAGCAGCCAAAGTCAATGCGTTCTACAGTACACATCCTACATAAGACATACACTGATTTCAATCAGGCAAAGTAGGAACGGATGTCGACTAGTACCTATGGTGCAGAGCGCTCAGGATCTCCGAGGTTCGCTCCAAGGGGCTTCTCAGCGGGAGGGGCAAACTCTCCGCGAGGCTGCATTGTATCCGTCATTCTGTCGCCCAGTATCTTCCCCTCTTCCAGCCACCAACTTTCAGAAAGGGTACCAAATCACGCTTGTAATCCTTTCAGAGTGGTCCACCTTTAGATTTAGAGGGAAATGGTCGCTGCATAGCGATGGGAGAGCTGAGCGCGCACCTAGCGCGGTGAAGCTGGCGACCGTGGGCTCAGGACCACTGCTCTCTGTGCTTGCCCCGGATGGCAGGCAGGCTGTGCAAGTGTCCCAGGACCTGGATCGCCTGATCAAAGATCTTGGTGCTCTCTCTTTAGTGGCAAGCTCCCTGGTTCCCGAGAGCCCGGGTCCCTTTATGCATTTCTCTTTCTGTGTATCTCGCTGAAAGCTTGTCTCTCTCACAGCGCAATCCCTGCCTGCGGCCTCGGTCTACTCGAGGAGATAGAGCTAGCCCTTGGCTTTCCCGAGTGTCTTTGCTCTTTGCCCTTTCGATGGGTGGGAGTGGGGTTGGGTGGCATGGAGATGAGAGAAGACAGGGTGGGGAGAGACGGAAAGGAGGCAGGAAGGGGGCGACCAGATCTCAGATCCCAGCATTGGTCAGGTGGCGGGGTGGGGGGTGGGGGTGAGGACACAGATACAACAGTATGGCTGTACACACCACATTGCACTTGGCGTTGGGAAATCTCAGGCAGAGCACGAAGGCGAAGTGATCCCGTTGGCGGGGTGTGAATCCCCTGACAGCCCACCATTCGAGCGCCTTCACTTCTTCAGCCAGAGGACAGGGAGCGGTGGGCAGAGGAGGGGGGCGAGCGTTCCAGGCCAAGGAGACGCTCCCGGCGGCCGCGACAGTGGCGGCGACCGCATCTTTTAAAGACTGACCTGCTTTAAAAGTACCGCTTTGATGGCCTAGGAAATAACTAAAATCAGATTACACGTTACTTACCGAACGTCTGCCTCTAAACTGGGAGCGCCAGGTCGGGGACTAGAAGGCAATACAGAAAACGCAGGGCTGGAACCCGAATGCAAAGCCATCAGCCGCCCCCAAATCGCGCACCGAGGGAGCGGCGCTCCGGAGCCCCCAGATCAGCCCATCGCTGGAGCCTCCGCCAGCTTGTCCCCCCGCACCCCCGGCCCCTCCTCCGCGCCAACTGTGTAAATCAGCCGCCGCAGTCCTCTCGCCGCGCATCGCAGGCAAATCCCTGCTTAGGAAGCAAGTGATTCTCTCTCTCTCTCTCTCTCTCTCTCTCTCTCTCTCTCTCTCTCTCTCTCTCTCTCTCTCTCTCTCTCTCTCTCTCTCTCTCTCTCTCTCTCTCTTTATTGGTCACAATTTGTCAGCTCCACCAAGAGAGATCCTGTCAGGAAGTCAGCATTCTGTATAGGTGGATTGATTTTTAACTTTTGCAAATGAGAGATGGCTGTTTGGAAAATTACAGCTCAAACTAAAGCGGATGGGGTGGGGGAGATGTTCAAATTAAGAGCATGTGAACTGTATCGGGGGCAACATCGCTGAATGCTTACCAGGAGCCATTCCAAGTGGTTTGTACAAACCGCCAACAGTCGTGCAACATAGGTGACAAACTGAAAGTACACACATTTCCTCATCTCTTTTTACTTACTAACGTGGGGGTTTGGGGGGGGGCGGTGATGAGACTGTAGCATGGTTGGAAGGGGGTGGGGATTAGAGGGAGAGGAGCCAGATACCAATTGGTGACAAATGAGATGAGGACATTAGGAAGATGCTTGCACACATGAAAGTGCTCCACGATCCAGGGGACCACTGCCCCCACTGCGGTCTTGTTAATGCAGTTGCTCAATGTTCCTCCATCCAATCTGCAGGGCAAACCAACGCAGTTTTTTTTTATAGATCGTGTTCATCAGCCAACTGTCTTGGAGAAATGGTGGCATTCCCACGAACTCCCAAACAGGAGAGATAGAGGGAGTTCCGTGGGAGACATCTCTGTGACTCTCACTATTCCTTTTAGATGTGAAAACATTGAATTGCCCAAGACAAGTGAAATTAAGTATGTATTATCATTGTAAGCATAAAATCAAATGGACCATATTTTCAGAAGTTTTCCAAGGAATTCCAGCTTATCTCTTGAGAAGAAGCAGGGCTTTTAAGTTGTTCATGACAACCTTTATGAGACAGGTATGGAGGTACTTTGCCCATTCTTTTATGAGGTTTTGTTCATTTGTGTGCTGTATAGGCATAATTAATCACAGTCTAGGACCCGTATTATTATCATTATAAAGGAGAGACTAGAATTGGTCATATCCAGAAAGAAGGCCCTGTTCAGTTTTATGTGACACATAGGCACACAAACATAGTTGATTCAGAGTGGTAACTACTTTGGTATTCTGTAAAGTGGGGATTTAGAATGTCATACTTAAAATGTCTCAATTTGTTCTTCAAAATACTCAATGTCCTTTAAGATTATTAATAAAGTATCTACAGTGACCCAGAACATGACCAAAGCACCATGACATCAAGCTTGTTCTTTTTAAATATAGTGTTTCACTTTTATGGGGCAAAAATTCAAACTTTTTTCAGTGTTTTCTGGGTCAATAATGCCTTCTTTGTGAGTCTTTGCTGTGCGAAAACTTGGGTGTGGAAGGAACATTTGTCACAGCAGTTCCCCTAGTGAGGTTTCCCAATTTGGTTTCAAAGAACTTTATCCAGGAAATACTGACAACAAACTATCCTATTATTATTATTATTGTTGTTGTTGTTGTTGTTGTTTTATTTTCAAGAGTCAGGTGTAAGAGAAACTTAACTGCAGTAGAAGGTTAAGGAGTCAAGAGATGCTTCAAGCCTTGTTGAGTGGCTGCACAACTCAATTCCCGGGGTTGCCATATTCCATATAGGCAAGTGTGAAATCACACACATGCCTTTTCGCCTCAAGGCTGGGGAAACATAACCCTGATGGAACCTCACATCATCCTCTCTCTATTACCTGACTTTCTTTGACTTGGGTCTATTTTTACTTCATTTGATTTTCATGCTTACTTTTGATGCAAACATTCCAAATATACTCCCATATTTCTTGGCTCTAAGGAGCATGGCAAAAGTGAATTGATAGAGTAAGCTGATGATATTAAAGGTGAACACTGCTAGCACAAACATTTCAGGCCAGATTTTTTTTTTTTTTAAAAAAAGCTGGAATAAAACACCTTTCACGTGTCTTTGTCTTGTAGTGTTCACTCCAAAGATATTTGTTGCTTTAGCCATAGCTTTACTAACTGAAACTTACTTTCCACATGCTGTGGGAAAAAGAAACCTCCACTTAAAAAAAGAGATACTTTTTATAGGTGATGTAATAGCAAGTAAAAGTCAATATGACATGAATGTTTTGAAATGGGATTTATTTAAATATGAATGATTAAACATTTATTTCCCCACCAACTAGGGGACAAAGTTCAAGGATTTCATCTGGTATGTGTTGAAATTTACAGATGACAGAACTTTTGAAAGTGGCCTTGTAACAGAACTGTAGAACAAGAATGCTACTGAACATTTTTTTTCAATGTCATCAATTTTTAAATTACAAACACAAAAAAGCCTGTGAAAGATTCCATGATTTTGGCTGCCTTCACCTCACAGTTGGGACTTGCTTATACAATTTCTTCCAGTTTCCACAGCCTATATAAAGCTCAGTTCTCATTTCTATGTCATTAAACGACTAATGTTTACTAATTCTAATATCTATACCTCTGTCTCTTGAGCCCTGAAATTGATTCTTTTTCACATATGAATATCCAACAGAAATTACAGAATGCCAAATGGGGGCAATTTCCTATCACATCTGATGAAACACAGCTATTTTGCTGGTGGCTGCTAAGAACTGTATTTCCTCATATACAAGTGCTTTGAAAATATTGGTGAGCTGGGGAATGTGTTTATTACAAGTGCTCAAGTTGATGAATATTTTAAATAATACTATAATAAAAATATTAACATATGGGATATAGTTAAGAAATATGTAATTCTACTTTTATCAATTTCACTATCATAAAACATCTTCTAAAAAGAGTTCATTAAAATAATTTATTAGAATGTAAAAGGCTACTTCTATACTTTTGCATGTAGTTTTTTTTTTTTTTTTTGCACCCTTAAATATTCAAAGGATAATCTGACCTAATCTACTTGTGTCTTAATTTATTACACCATTTTCATTCAAAGATCACTAGGGAAATATCCATTTAGCAAGACCTACCCTACCATTCAGGAAAAAAAAAAAAGCTTGAAAATCGTATGTACATAGGCTCCTACGTTGACCTCCCTTGTAATCCCCTCTCTGCCCCCATCTCTGTCTCTCTCTGTCTCTCTCTTTGTCTCTGTCTTTGTCTCTGTCTCTGTCTCTGTCTCTGTCTCTCTCTCTCTCTCTCTCTCTCTCTGTGTGTGTTGGGAGAATACATAATATAAATTATATTGACTCATAAAACACGTGCTTCCATTGTCTTATCTCTTGGTGTCCTAACAAGAGTGGTACTACATGCCTGAAATCACAGCATTCAGGAAATGGAATCAGAAAGAACTGAAGTTCATGACCCACAAGGCTACAGCAACAAAGTGGAGTTAGTGTGAAACAAATTAACCCTCCATAAGTAAGTAATAGGAGTGAATTTCATTTCTTTTTGTTTTTTGTTTTTGTTGTTGTTGTTGTTGTTTTTTTTTTTTTTTTTTTTTTTTTTGAGACAGACTTTCTCTGTATAGCCCTGGCTGTCCTGGAACTCACTTTGTAGACCAGGCTGGCCTCAAATTCAGAAATCCACCTGCCTCTGCCTCCCAAGTGCTGGGATTAAAGACGTGCACCACCACGCCCAGCGTGAATTCCATTTCTTAAATCTATCTCTAATACACTTTTATTGATATAAAATAATAATCTTGAATTAGAAATTTGTGAAACACCAAGGAGGATTCTCTTAGATAGTGATGACTTTTCTTTTTTGGTTCCATGTTCTTAAGGAAATGATGTTGAACAATAGCTGCTTTCAACATTATAGTCACTCAAAATTAACTTCTGCTTCCTAAGGTTAACATTCATTAAAACTAATATGTTAAAATTGTAGCATAATTTGTCTCTTTCATGAAAGTACATAAGAATACAGATTAATGATTGTCTCCTGTCATCACTGTCAGTTTGTAGAAAGCATTCGTTCATTTTGGAGCATTGTAGATCATTGTAGGATGAACTCAACACACCTACTATGTACTAGTTAGTCATCAAGCTGGACTAGATTCCTGCAGTCATAGGAAAAACACGTGAGGAGGGATTCCTTGTAGTTAATCTTGAACTGCATAATTGCCTTTCTTTTAATTGCTGTAGTTTCTATGCTAGGGATATGCTAAACACCTGCTGGCATATCGTAGTCTCTGTTGATCTCTCACGGCAACCATGGGTTTCCAGAGAACAGGAACTGTAGCTCATAGTGGTTCTCCTGACGCTTAGAATTGTGCACGATCTGTAACAAGAAGTTCTTGAGAATGTACTGAAGGATCAAAGGAAGGAGAGCTGTCTTTAATGTCTACATCCTTCTGAGTTTGCATTATTTTCTTCCCTCAAATCAATTTCCTTTGCATGGGCAAGCACAGAGTTCAGAGTTACTGCATGACCTTTTAGCTACAAAACTGGAAACCATCTGACTTTTCTTCCACATAAAACTCTAATTGGACAATTTTTTTTTTTCATTAAGGTCAAGCACATCATAGATTCCTGGCCAGTGAGAGGGAGTATAATTTTTGTGGCCAGGTGTATATTCCTGGTTGAATTAAGCAGAGCCACCTGAGAGCCACGAGAGGATTTGTGCAGAGACATGAATGTATCTAGTGTATACCATCATTTGGGTTATCTCTGTACCAGTGTTCTGCTCAGTATCAATTTAATGCCTGTACCTTCTGCATCTTTTCTCTTTCCTGACCAAATAACTTCTCTGTGCTCTTGTTACACTCAGTTCTCTCACTGATATAGT
Source organism: Mus pahari (assembly GCF_900095145.1). Lineage (NCBI taxonomy): Eukaryota > Metazoa > Chordata > Mammalia > Rodentia > Muridae > Mus > Mus pahari. The sequence goes on from NC_034593.1 coordinate 64,770,216, forward strand.
ATGCATCTAAAATATCCCTTTAGTAGATACATTCCCATCTTTAAGCCAATGTTCAGCAATATAATAGGTTGAACTTCCCTTGTGTAAGCCTTTTCTATTACACATTTAGTGAAATGTTAATTCTAGTAACTTTTGGCTATTTTACTAAAACACAGACAAAGTGTTGTGAACCAATACTGATGGAGAGTTGTTAAAAAGACAACAATTTAACAAGTATTTTAAATAGTCTTATGGAAAGAAAATATTATTAATGTGTAGCATATAGTTAAGACTAAACTCCAACTTTCCCCAGACTGTTCCACTTAGCTCTTAAATAATAGCAAGAAACCATGTGAGTCTTGGTATAGATACTGTTTTTAACACATTCTAGACTGACTCCACACAGGATTATCTTTTTCTCTTCTGCAGAATCTACCCTTTTCTACTCAATAAATCATAACCAGTGTGAAAGGTTTTTGTACATATAGTTAAAGACCCTGAATGTTTTATTTTGAATTGCTTTTTTTCCCCTTTCAGATTTGGTTTAATGGGGCAAATATTCGCAGATGGTATTTGTCTTCTTCCTCAAGGGAATATACTTTCTTGGTGGTCTTGAAGAAACAAGCCAGGAAGAGTTCTAAAGCCCCAAGGAAATGAATATTGTGATAGTTTGTTGGAACCTCCAAATCAATTATTCCTTAGTCAACCCTCTAGGTAAGGCCACAGTATATCTGAGACCTGGACTAAGACCTTGTAGGACTCTGAGAACAGGGAACATCTGAGATAAATCTGGAACACTAGCTGGTATAGGGAAATTGAGATATGGTAAATGTATTTCGCCTAACACAGTAAGATTTTTTTTGGTAGTTTGTTATATTACACCATAAATCTAATGCAGGCCCTTATCCTAGTTCATTAATAAAGACAGACATTTAGTAATCAGTTCTTTTGGCCTGTAAATTATGTCTTTTGACACTGTAAATTATGGAGTCCCACTCCTAAATAATGGGCTATTTATAGTTAATGGCTGTTGGTGTTGTATCTTTTTTTTTTTTTCCAGGATTCAGTCTTTGAAAGGACACCCATGTACTTACCCAAACTCAGAAAGGGCAGGTGTAAGTTTGATAGGGAAAATTAGTTGGGATTATAGGAGAAGACTTGAAGGAGAAAGAATGGAAGTAGGGTTTATCCAAATATCAAATATTTTAAAAGAAGGAAAGAAATAACTTTGTCTTTCTAAATATCAATTTAGAGATTTATAGTTTCTCATTTTATGTTCCCTGATCTGAGTATAATAAAAGCATTCTTCTCTTCTTGAAGGACCAGAGGTATCCATAAGAACTTCTTTTACTTTTTATTTTTATTGGTTATTTTATTTATTTACATTTNAAATGTTATCCTACTTCTCAGTTTCCCCTTGACAAGTCCCCTATCCTATACCCTCCTGATTCTATGAGGATGCCCCCCCCCACTCCAGCCTTACCCACCCTACACTGGGGAATGATCATTCGCCCTACACTGGGGAATGATCATTCGCCCTACACTGGGGAATGATCATTCGCAGGTCCAAGGGCTTCCCTTCCCACTGATGCCTGACAAGGCCAGGAGGAGGTAGGTGAAAGACTGAAGGAGCTGAAGGGGTTTGCAACCCCATAAAGAACAACAATATCAACCAACCAGAACACCCCCCCCCCAGCTCCCATGGACTAAACTGCTGACAAAAGAGTATGCATGGAGGGACCCATAGCTCCAGCTGCTCCAGATGCTTATGTAGCAGAACTTCTTTCTTAGCCTACAGCCACCTCTTCTGAAAGATACAACACCTCACACTCTGTCTCTCCAGGTTCTGTTGCAGATAAAGACAGACTAAATGTCTTTGACTATGTGATTCAGAAGTAAACTTATCTTTTTAAGGTTCTCTTTACATAAAGAATATATAATTTATTATTTTAACAGAATTATTCATCAAATTTGTAGAAATGTTTGCATAAACATTGATCATAGAAGCCTCAAACATTAAAGATTGAAAATGTTTTCTTGAATTTATCTACATGCCTCTATTAAATGTTTAGATAAGATGCTTTGATAAATATTAAATGTATTTGTTTGTCTACTGTTTCTTTGCTAGTTAAAAATTTCCAAAAGATTCTGCCTACAGTGTTATGCTGAAACTATGAATATCTTGGTTGTCTAAAAGTTTCCATACATCACTAGACAGTGCAGCATAGAAGTCATGTAATTTAGGATACAATTAGTTAAGAAATTCTCATTCTTAATAGGCTATGTGTGAAGGGTATGGAGAGCAGACAATGGATGTTTAGATATTAACACCACAAGTATTTTCTAAAGCCATTGCAAGCTCACCAAAAGTTATGGTTTTAAACATACTCATATAAAATTAAAAAGTATTTTAATCAAATATGTTAGAAAAACATTCAATCATAAACTACTCAGTTGAAAGACCAATTAAACAAATTCTACCTTTATTCTAATGTACATTTTTAATTCCTGCCTTAAATTGTGGTAATTAAGAATTTCTGTTTCCCGGAAGAGCCTTGCGGAGTACAAAAGCTAACGATGATTCATAATTTTCAAGAAAAATACACTATCTCTATCGACAAATTTCTTGTTAAGTAGCTTCAATGCAAAAATGTAAAGGAAAAAAATGTAGTCCTAAATTTTGTTCTATGGTGGAATCTACCTGATAGGACCCCAAAAGAATGATGGTTCCAATTTGCAGGCTATAGAGAAATACCCAGTAATCAGATTTCTACTAGACATTACAGTGGAAATTTTTCTAAATATTTGATTCACATAGCAGTGCTTAAAACTTGGTCTTCTTTACTGGAAGGGCCTTTAAAAGGACACTGGAGATAACTGAAGACATCATGGTTGCAATTTGGAAATCTTATTACCCCTGGTCACAGGAACTAGGAGAAACTGCTTCTTTCTTGTTACCATACTCATCTGGTTACTATGATACATTTCTACTGGTAAGGTCTGTAACTGTTTTTAAGTAGCAGCACATTTTTAACCTGCTTCTGTTCTCTGTGAATGCACCGGATTTCTGTTTTGCAAAGCTGTCTTTGAGTTAAGTATCAAAGATGTGGAAATTTCTGGTAGCAGCCTGTGATGATTGTTTTACTTTGAGATGAATCACCAAAAAGTGGAAAATTAAACTGAACTCTTGTGGAATTTATGCATATATGAAATAACTGTATTTTTATTTTATTGTAAAATATGAAAGTTATAAAATTTATAGAAATTCACAGGGAACTGAATGATACCCTCTATGAACGTTTCTGACGATCTCTGATCTCTTCCTCTCTCTCCTGTCTCTCTCCTCTTTCTCTCCTCTCTCTCTCCATCCTCTCGCTCATCCTTTACATCCTCTCTCCCCTCCCTTCTTTCTTTTTCTACCTCCCTCTCTCTTCCTTTTTCCCTTCGTCCTTTCCCAGTTCCTTGCTCCCTCTCTCCCTCTCTCCGTCTCTCCCTCTCTCCTGCCCTCCCTCTCTTCTATCCTCCATTTTTGTCTTTCTGCCTTTTTTTTTCTGTTTCTTATCAGCGAAGTGTGTAAATAAAGCAGTATGCTGCCTATTTAACAAAGAATTTGCTGACATTTCTTGTTCCACCCACAGTTGTTAAAAATTCGCTGCAGTTCCGTGGAGATGCCTCCAGATGGCGCGCTAGAGTGCATTCTCAGCCCAGAGAGTGGCCAGTTGCCGGCTGCCGAGAATGAAGCTCAGAGCATCTGGGCTTAAGCCGGTTCAGCTTCAGAGGTGGGTTTCGGAAGTCTGTGGCGGACCACGGCAGCAAGTCGTCACTCACCGTACAAGCCTTTCCATTTCTGAGAATATAAAAAACTTAAGCATGCGGCGTTCGGAGTGTAGATTGCTTTGTAGTATTCCAAAGCAGCGCTGATCGTGGGCAGAGGAGCAGATATGTGCAACAGAAACTACTCACTGGAACTCTTCTGGGTATGAACTGGTCTGATCATCCTTTGTGTATCACATGTTCTGTGTCCTGAATTGTGCCTATAAGTACTTATCCATTTCATTGTCACTAAGATAATGGGAGCTTGTGGGGGATCATAATGGTTGTTTTCTTTATTTTTTTCCAAGAGTGATACAATGAAAGCTTTANAAAAAAAAAAAAGTGTTTATTGAGGAAAATAAGACGTATATTACAGCCTAAGTTACACATAATAGTGATGCTAAAATGTTTTACTAAATATTTCCTATTTAGAAAAAAGAAAGAATCCTGAATTGTTTTGGTGTAGTTTTTGTCCAGATACTACTTTTAAAAGACAATGGAAAGGGATGTTTCACTATTATGGATTGAACGTTGAAATAGTTTTATGTACAGGTGTGGATGTAGCCACACCTGTAAAACCTCAATGTTTTCATAGCTGTACTCCAAAAAGAGCACTGTGCACCTGTGAAAACACCATGGCTAAATGTATACACGCATGTACATTTTGTATGGTGTAATGTTCTCTGAGATGTGTTGTGTTTTGTATGCAAACTAACATATATGGGTTCCTAATGCAAAGATGCCATTTCACGGTCCCTGCACATGGCTGGACATTTGTATCTTCACACCTTATTTGTGCCTAAATAACTTAGAAAGCTGGTAAAACATTGAGTGTAAGTTAATTGGAAATGACAAGGATATCCTTGTTTTGCTGTTGTACTTTAAATTGCCTGTGTTTCATCCAGCTATGCCTTTAGTTTTCTGTGCTTTTACATTCTGAGAAGAGATTGCTTTTACGATCCAAATGTACATTATTGTCTGAGGTGACTAAATTGGCACAAGGTGCATTGTCTTATAAATATGGATTCTTTCCATCCAGGGTTGTATGTGATATTCCTGATAGTTTTAAGAACAGGAGAGTTATGACTGTGAGTTCATGTGACAAACAAACCAGAAAAGTGAAACACCAAAATGTTGAGAAATACATGGAAACAAGTGAGGCTGAGAATTACTTATTATCATTACTCTAGCTTTGAGTCAGAACACACTTACCCTCCTACTGATTCCTTGAGAAGCTTACCCATGGAGTAGCAACTGAATTTCCTACTTTGCCATTAAAACGAAGAAACAACAAACATCATCACCATTTGATCTTAGAGATATAAATAAAGAGCTACACATGCAAGAATGCCTAAGATGCTCTGGCAAGCTAGAGACTTTAGAGACCCTGCCCTCAAAGGGTTGCCAGTGAAGTCACTAAGTTGGGCATGTTCAAGAATAGGAGTGCACAGGAAAATCCAAACAAAAACCAAATGCTGATAGAAAGTGGACAAACCTGAGGTGTACAGAATTGGAGTACAGTAAGATACCTGGGTTGGGGGAACTTGTAAAGCAATGACTAGTTTCCCCTGGGTTGGGGAAACTAGTAGTCTTCCTGTCAAAAAAATCTGTAGGAAACACTCTCGGGTAGTTGTGAAATGCCAGAAAAACACTTGAGTCAGGCATTCACATGATGTTGACTACTTCTCTTTCAGGCCAGTGGTGAACTGGAACTAGGTAGTGGAGTGAATGGCACAGGCTTTTGCATGGTTTGATCATTCATTTACTCCCACCACAATAAACATAAATATACAGTAGTCTTACAATGGCTTAGCATGCGGCATAGCAGTAAGAACTGGAAGGAAGGTTCAGGAAATTATAGGCTTTTCTTCATCATATCAAGACATAATTTCCAAGGGGTTTTATTGTTCTTTAATGAATTTACTCATGGGTTGGAAATTGTTTGAAAAAGTGCATCTCTACCAATGAGAGAAAAAGTAAAGAATCAATGTTGAAATGGAGATCCCATAAGAACTATTTTATTCCTCTGTATTCTTGATGCTTGCACATGAAATATGTTCTCCAACTTCCAATTTCAATATTTTGGAGTTATTGTTTTATTAAAACCAATTCATGATTCAAGTGGTCCCAAGCAGGTTCCTGGAATCGCCACAACTGACCTGGAGTTTTATTCCATTTTAACTTTATTTGTTTTTACTAGTTTACCCCTCGGTTTTAAAAGCGTTGTGAGGATAACCACAAACTTTGCGATGATTCTGGGATAATTTAGCAGTTCATCTCCATATATCTACTAAAGCCATAGTTTGATATGGGATGAAGGCAGAGAAGCAGGTGGAGAACTGCAGGAAGATTTTGTATTCTAAAATGTATTTTCCTACTAATAAGATATACTAGGATGTCAATGATTTTGAGTAGAATGAACCCTCTACTCTTCATTATAATTCCTGTGATATAAACTGATTAGTGGAGAGACCTTTAGCTAGCTGCTTCCATGGTATTCTGGGAGGTTGAACTTCATGACTGTGGTAACAACCCCTGTTCTCAAGAGGCATTTTCTTTTCTTCTGCTTCGTATTAATGATATCTGTGTTTTGTATGGACACAGATATAAGTATGAGAAAACTAGATAATAGTTTTGTTAATATATATAGGTTATGTTACTTGGGATGATGGCATTAAATAAGGAGTAAATGCAATTTACACATGGGAATACTTCAACAATGAGAAATGAATGCATATCATATAATGTTATATAAAAATGTCTAATAACCATTAATGCTGAGACAACAACCATATATATATATATATATATATATATATATATATATATATATATATATATATATATATCTGGAGATGGCCCCATTACACAAGAGAGAATTTCTCTCTACAAAGATGATTTATATGTCTTAACTTACTTTCCCTGACTTATCTAAAAATGTACATGGGTGGAATTTCTAAGTTTAAGACCTGAGTGCCAGTGGACTTTTATAAATGCCAATCAAATCAAGTAAAGAATTTCAGTCTCACTCTAAGATAATCTGCACAGAGTCAGGCTTTTTCTTCCATCAGTGTCAATATGACAAATTTTCACAATGATTCAGGTTTCCATCTTGCTGGACCTGCCATTCATGCCTTATCCTTAGCTGCTCCAGGTGAGGCAGGAAGACATTCGAGCTTACTTGTGTCACTCGCCTGATTCTCAGCCCTGGGCACAGCATGGCTTGGAGACTAATACCTAAGGAAAGCTGCATTGTGCTGGGTATTCATTTGAGGACAAAGGCGATGCAGTGAATGTATACTGTACGCTTTCTGCACAGTGCTTGGTGTAAAACAATACAAACTTTTTTATTTGTATAATATAATCACATAGAAAAGATTCTTTGATTTTTATTTTATTTTTTAGTAGATATTTTCTTCATTTACATTTCCAGTGCTACCCCCAAAGCCCCCTATACCCTCCCCGTGCCCTGCTCCTCAATCCACCCACTCCTGCTTCCTGGTCCTGGCATTCCCCTGTATTGTGGCATATAATCTTTGCAAGACCAAGGGCCTCTCCTCCCATTGNTGGCCAACTAGGCCATCCTCTACTATATATGCAACTAGAGACACAGCTCTGGGGGGGGGGGTACTGGTTAGAAATTTGTTTCAGAAGATCATATTATTTTTCTATAAACTAGCATTCAGAAGAAGTAGAGTGTTCTCTAACACAATTGAGATCTTGTTTGATATTGAAAAGTGCACAGAACAAAAATAAACCAAGCAAGCACATGAAGAGTGAAAGGTTCCCTGCCCCTGGGTATGATGCTGTAGTCCTCTTTCACCATGGACAGAAAGTGCTGCATCTCTCAGTGTGCATCCACAGGTCACTATTTTCTGTATTCAATGTTACTGAATCACTTTAACATGATTTTCCTTTAGCCTCTCTGACCGTGCTGTAAACTCCATAAAGGCAGAAAGCAAAGTCTGGGCTTCTTTCAGCTCTGCCTGATGTATACAGCCACAGAAGTTAGCTTAGTTTTTGAAAATCAAATAAAGATAAAATCCTTAATTTTTTTTATACAGATTAAAATACATAGGTGTAATCAAACCTCAGTAGGTTCTAATGGGCAAAGTGGAAATCTCTCCAGTGACCGTGTTTGGTGATTTATTACATTTGATAAGTCTCAGCAGAAGGAGGCATTTCCTGGTCATTATTTAATTATGTGAAATTAACAGCTCTTTAATGTGACACGAAATGGATCTCAACTCCATAAAGCTATTTAGATCTGGCATATGTATTTTGTCAAACATTCTCTGGGATTTTTGCATAAGCTCAGGTTAGGATGGTCCCAAGTCAGAACTTCTACTATTTAGGCAAATGAGAAAAATCCAGAGCAGTAATAATCAACTCTAGTTGTGTGCACACTGGAAAAAACAACAGACTGTGATGCACAGTTCCCAACTCTAGTCACACATGCACAAGCTAAGTAGTTCTTAAGGGAAAAAAATGATTTGAATGTTTCAAAGAAAATCATAGAGGAAAGAAGGACTAATGGGAGGTAGATTGGGAAGGGTGAGGGATTACAGTCATCAAGAGTCCACTTTATATATGTGTGTCAAAAAGCACAGTCAGTTAGAAAAGAAGGAATTAACTACAAGGAGGCTTTGAAGCATTGATGTGCCTTTGAGCTGTTCCTGGAAAAATGTCCAGTAATTTCCTATAATATGCATGTTTATAAGCTTGCCACAGGATGTGGAAAGTCAGTTAGGAATAGCAATTGCTCTTTTTTAGAAAGAGGTAGATAAAAGGTCTTCAACTGTATTCCTAACTGGGTGTAGATACTTCTCTGGTACCTATGAACCAAAGGCTAACAGGAGAGCTTTTGGTTTTCTAAGATGTATTTTCCCAGGTCTGGGGCTCATTAACAAGAGAAGTAGGAGGGAGACCATATAAACCCACAGATGCAGCAGCACACACTCAGATCGTTTGTCACCTGGCATGAAGTTAGTGTTGGCAGCTCCTGAGCTCCAGCACAGAGCACCAGGGAGCAAATGCCAGCTGATTGTTGTTCCTGCCCAGCTTGCTGGCTAGCTTCAACACATTCCTCAGATCTCTGCTGAAGTGTTGCTTCCCTGAGGTTCCTCTGCCCTACCTCTCTAGAATGCTCTTAGCACCTTTCTTCATATTCGCCTTGACTCTAATTCTCCCCCCTAACCCCCTACCCCCACTCCCTGTGAGTTCACACTAACGATCTGAAGTTCTGCTTGCTCTCCTTCTTAGGCTAGAGGCAGAACTGCTAATGTTCAATCCTGCTGAATGTCTGTGTCTTCACTGAAGTAGGCTTGAAGTATTGATGAATGGTCTTTTACCCAGTGCTTTTATGTCTGTTTGCATGTTTTGATCTCAAGAAAGGCAACATTTGACACCATGTCATACACATATTGTTTTGGTAATACACTGAAGATTTATTCTTGGGATTTTCAATCATAATTGAGCTAATCTCTAAAATAATAATCACTTATCTGCAACATCACCACGCCACCTTATATTAGAAATAAAAGCACCTGTAGGTTCAGTTGACTCCTGAGGTCAGAGAGAGATTAAAATTGATAGTGACATAGATCCTTGCATGGAGCAGAGTAAACAATTGCTAAAGAAGATGGCTACTCTTGTTTTATTTGGGGAAAGCTGGTTCTCATGTAAATGGAAAGTTAACCCCCACACAATTAGAAACAGTTTGTTCCCTTATTTCAGAGCCTTCTGTTGCAGATACTTTATTTGAAGAATTTCTATGCAAGCCATATATGGTCAGGCCAAATGTCTCATGTTCACAGCTTGAGAGGATCTTTATCTGTCATTGAAAAGCCTGAGAATTAGGCATGTTAGAAACAAAAGGAACCCTTTGTGAGAAATATGTTCTTGTTGGATCTCAAGCTGAGAAAGAAGAAAAAAGATATTGTGGTTCATTCTAGTACTTACAGCAGTTTTATTTTCGAATTTCATTTGCATTGTGCAATATTTATTCTTTCTCAAAACTGCATTTTAACAAAATTATGTCAAGTACCTATGATCTGTAAAGAAGCAATATCATCACTCATAAACGTTTCACTACTGGCAGTACAGTGATATTTTCTCTCCATAGCTTCTGACACAATTATATGCAAATACATATGGATATATACATAGTCACACACACATGGATTACAAGGAAATTTCGTAACGTGCTCTGTTTCTGTTATCATAATCTTCAGGAGGTCTTATTTACTTCACCAGAAAAAATAATGTACTCAATAACTGTATAATTTGGTTTAAGAACTTTGTTTCTGTCTACATGCTTCTAATTTGAAATTCCATTTTTTTCTGATTTGAACAAGCTTGCTGTGGTGATTTATGTAATAGATGTGCCTCTTAAATAATCATCTTCAAGGACTAATTTACATCCATTAATAAGATTAAGGTGGAGATAGATTTCTAGTAACAAATAAACAGTCCCACAGAAAGGATTTTAAAATGACTTTGTGTTTAAGACATAATTCATTAAAAGTAAAATTGGAGACGGGAATGGACTAATGTATGTTGAGTGATCATGGTTTGTTATGACCTACAAATATCAGCACTATGATCACCATTTCTTTTTTTTTTTTTTTTTTTTTTTTTTTTTTTTTTTTTTTTTTTTTTTT
>NC_034593.1:64784280-64818532 GCF_900095145.1 Mus pahari
CAGGATCTGTTGTTATGTCTTCCTTTTCATTTCTGATTTTGTTAATTAGGATGCTGTCCCTGTGCCCTCTAGTGAGTCTGGCTAAGGATTTATCTATCTTGTTGATTTTCTCAAAGAACCAGCTCCTGGTTTGGTTGATTCTTTGAATAGTTCTTTTTGTTTCCACTTGGTTGATTTCACCCCTGATTTTGATTATTTCCTGCCTTCTACTCCTCTTGGGTGAATTTGCTTCCTTTTGTTCTAGAGCTTTTAGGTATTCTGTCAAGCTGCTAGTACATGCTCTCTCTTGTTTCTTTTTGGAGGCACTCAGAGCTATGAGTTTTCCTCTCAGGATAGCTTTCATTGTTTCCCATAAGTTTGGGTATGTTGTGGCTTAATTTGTGTCTTGGATTTGGTTTGCAAGAATTTTACTGAATATTTTTGCATCGATATTCATAAGTGAGATTGGTCTGACATTCTCCTTTTTCGTTGGGTCATTGTGTGGTTTAGGTACCAGCGTTATAGTGGCTTCATAGAACAAGTTAGGTAGTGTCCTTTCTGTTTCTTTTTTATTGAGTAGTTTGAGGAAAATTGGTATCAGGTCTTTTTTAAAGGTATGGTAGAATTCTTCACTAAATCCATTTGGCCCTGGGCTATTTTTGGTTGGGAGGTTTTTTGTTTTGTTTGTTTATTTGTTTTTTAGATTTTTATTAGATTTATTTTATTTACATTTCAAATGTTATACCCTTTTCTGGTTTTCCCTCTAGAAAATTCCTATCCTCTCCCCTCTCCCCCTGCTCACCAACCCACTCCCTCCTGCTTCCTGGTCCTGGCATTCCCCTATACTGGTGTATAGAACCTTCACAGGACCAAGGACCTCTCCTCCCATTGATGACTGACTAGACCATTCTCTGCTACATATGCAGCTGGAGTCATGAGTCAGACCTTGTGTACTCTTTGGTTGGTGGTTCAGTCCCTGGAAGCTCTGGTGGTACTGGTTGCTACATATTGTTTTTCCTCCTATGGGGTTGCAAACCCCTTTTCCTCCTTGGGTCCTTTCTTTAGCTCCTTCATTGGAGACCCTGTGTTCAGTCCAATGGTAGGCTGCAAGGATCCACCTCTGTATTTGTCAGGCACTGGTGGAGCCTCGCCGGAGACAGCTGTTACAGTCAGCAAGCACTTGTTTTCATCCACAAAAGTGTCTGGGTTTGATGATTGTAAATGGGATGGATCCCCAGGTGCGACAGTCACTGCATGGTCATTCCATCAGACTCTGCTCCAAACATTGTCTCTGTAACTACTTCCATGGATACCTTTTTCCCCCTTGCATGAAGGATAGTAGTATACACATTTTGGTCTTCCTTCATCTTGAGTTTCATGTGGTTTGTGAATTGTATGTTGGGTATTCTGAGCTTCTGGGCTAATATCCAATTATCAGTGAGTGCATACCATGTGTGTTCTTCTGGGATTGGGTTACCCCATCCAGGATAATATTTTCTAGTTCCATTCCTTTGCCTAAGAAATTTCATAAATTCATGGTTTTTAATAGCTTAGTAGTACTCCATTGTGTAACTGTACACATTTTCTGTCTCCATTCCTCTGTTGAGGGACATCTGGGTTCTTTCCAGCTTCTGGCTATTATAGGGACTGGGATGAACATAGTGAACCATGTGCCCTTATTACATGTTGGAGCATCTTCTGAGTATATGCCCAGGAGTGGTATTAGTGGATCCTCAGGTATTACTATGTCCAATGTTCTGAGGAACTACCAAACTGATTTCCAGAGTGGCTGAACCAATTTGTAATCCCACCAGCAATGGAGGAGTGTTCATCTTTCTCCACATCCTTGTCAACATCTTTGTCACCTGAGTTTTTTATCTTAGCCATTCTGTCTAGTGTGAGGTGGAATCTCAGGGTTGTTTTGACTTGTATTTCCCTGATAACTAAGGATGTTGAACATTTCTTTAGGTGCTTCTCAGCCATATGGTATTCCTCAGTTGGGAATTCTTCGTTAAGCTCTGTAGCCCATTTTTTTAATAGGGCTATTTGAGTCTCTGGAGTCTAACTTCTTGAATTCTTTGTATATATTGGGTACTAGCCCTCTATCTAATGTAGGATTGGAAAAGATTTTTTTCCAATCTGTTAGTTGCCATTTTGTCCTATTGTCCTTTGCCTTACAGAAGCTTTGCAATTTTATGAGGTGCCGTTTGTTAATTCTTGATCTAAGAGCATATGCTAATGGTGTTCTGTTCAGGAAAATTTCATCTGTGGTCACATGTTAGAGGCTCTTCCCCACTTTCTCTTCTTTTCAGTGTATCTGGTTTTATGTGGATAGCCTTGATCCTTTTGTACTTGAGCTTTGTGCAAGGAGATAAAAACGGATACATTTGCATTCCTCTACATGTTGACTGCCAGTTGAGCCAAAGCCATTTGTTGAAAATGCTGACTTTTTTCCACTGGATGGTTTGGTTGGGATGTTTTTAATGAATCCTTCTATTTCCTCGTGTGATATAGACATATTTAGATAGTTTGGCTGCTCTTGATTTAACTTTGTTATGTGGCATCTTTCTAGAGAACCATCCAATTCATTTAGATTCTCTGGTTTTGCTGAGTATAGGCATTTATAGTAGGATCTGGTGTTTTTTTTTTTTTTTTTTTTTAATTTTCTGTTTCTGTTGTTAGGTCTCCCTTTTCATATCTGATTTTATTAATTTGAATGCTGCCTCTTGGCCCTTTAGTTAGTTTGGCTAGGGGTTTATTTATCTCTATTTTTTTCAAAGAACCAGCTTTTGGTTTTGCTGATTCTTTGTATTGTTTTCATTGTTTCTATTTGGTGGATTTCAGCTGGAGTTTGAGTATTTCCTGCCTTCACCTCTCTTGGGTGAGTTTGCTTCTTTTTGTTCTAGAGCTCTCAGGTGTGCTGTCAAGCTGCTAGTGTATGCTTTCTCCAGTTTCTTTTTGGAGGCACTCTGAGCTATGAGTTTTCCTCTTAGGACCTGTTTCAATGTGTCCCATAAGTTTGGGCATGATGTGTCAACATTTTCATTAAATTCCAAGAAGTCTTTAATTTCTTTCTTTATTTCTTCCCAAACCAATTTATCATTGAGTAAAGAATTGTTCAGTTTCCACATATATGTGTGCTTTCTGTAGTTTTTGCTGTTATTGAAGACCAGCCTTAGGTCATGGTGATCTGATAAGATGCATTGTATTATTTCAATCTTCTTTATCTGTTGAGGGTTGTTTTGTGACCAATTATATGGTCAATTTTGGAGAAGGTACCATGAAGTGCTGAGAAGAAGGTGTATATTTGAGTTTTAGGGTAAAATATTCTGTACATATCTGTTAAATCCATTTGATTTATAACCTCTATTAGTTTCACTGTGCTTCTGTTTAGTTTCTGTTTCAATGTCCTGTCCATTGGTGAGAATGGGGAGTTGAAATCTCCCACTATTATTATGTGGGGGATCAATGTGTGTTTTGAGTTTTAGTAAAGTTTATTTTATGGATTGGGTGCTCTTGCATTTGAAGCATAGATGTTCAGAATTGAGACTTTCTCTTGGTGGATTTTCCCCTGGATGAATATGAAGTGTCCTTCTTCATCATACTTGATAACTTTTGGTTGAAAGTCTATTTTATTGAATATTTGCATGGCAACTCCGGCTTGTTTCCTGGAGCCATTTGCTTGTAACACCTTTTTCTATCCCTTGGCCCCAAGATAGTGCCTGTCTTTGTTGTTAAGATGTGTTTCTTGTATCAGCAAAATGCTGGATCTTGTTTGCCTATCCAGTCTGCTAGCTTATGCCTTTTTATAGGTGATTTGTGTCCATTAATGTTGAGAGATATTAAAGAGAGATGAATGCTGGTTTCAGATATGTTTGCTTTTGTAGGTGGCTTTATGTGCTTTTGGCTCTCTGCTTTTGAATTTGTTGTGAGATTCTTAATTCTTAATTCTTGTCCTTACTTTGATGCCGGTATCTTCCTTGTGTTGGAATTTTCCCTCCAGAATACTCTGTAGGACTGGGTTGGCAGATAGATACTCTTTGAATTTGGTTTTGTCCTGGAATATTTTGGTTTCCCTGTGTAGTTGATTGAGAGTTTTAATATCTTTAATAGTGTCAAAGGTTGGCTCTCTCCAATAGGAAGGGGCTCAAATTCCGGCAGTCGTAGGTGGGCACTTCTTTCAATCTCCCTTCCATCTTTATCTCTGAGCATGTTTTAGGTGGGACAAATTTTAGGTTGAAGGTTTTGTCTTGGGTTGATTTCCCCCCCTCTCCACTGGAAGTTCCACCTGGCTCACATTAGTCCCCTTATCTCCACATCCCCATCATTGTACCAATGGGTCATCTCCATAGACTCTCTGGAGCCTCCATTCTGCACTCCATCTATTGCCTGAGACACTGCCTAGCCTCATTCCACAGATTTCCCAGACCTCTCCCACTTTCAGTCTAATCCCCAAGTGTAGGTGTTTTGTGATAATTAATTTCAATAACACATACAGAAAAATCCAAAGAATCTTTACTATTATTCAGTGCCACTATGGAGGTTGGAACCATCCCATAAATTACATAGCAGAGACTGTCAATTTCTAGACATCAAAGAAACTCACAGAATGTTTGTTATAATTTGATTTTCAAGAGAGAAATAAAAAAAATTAGATTCAGAATCTGAAGTGGATCACTGTCTTTGTTTCTAACAAGAACCATTCATGATTCTGACAAAGTGCTGCACTAGTAATGACAAAGACAGATGACTAGAAAATGAGGCCAAAGGGAGAATAAAATTTTAAGAGACATGACAATCTGCCACTTACCACATATTTATTGAAAATAGAGAGATTAAGACAGATGTGATAGTACACTTCTGCATTTTCAAATGCCTTGGCTGAGGCAGGAGGATCAATTTGAGATTGAACTAAGCCTTGGCTATATATAATGAGTGCCTGGGTAAGATAATGAGACTTTATCTCAAAACAATAGATAGAGCTATCCTTGAAGATTATGTCTGGTTGATGTCAAAATAAAACAAAAAACTCAAGACATGAAGACTTTATTTTCTCAGGTTATTTGAAATATAAAATTGCAATAAGTAAAAAAATAAAGTAAGATAACTGGAAACAGCAGACAGTAAAGATTTATGAAGGTAGAAAGTGATGGAAACTTGTAAATGGATGAAAATAAGCGCAAGTTTGCATATATAGCCAATGTGCATTTTCTTATTATCTAAACTAACACATCTAGCATCAATTTAAGATTAGAAACTAAGACTTTTTATGTTCTGGAAAACACCCTACCATTGAGATAATACTAAACATTTTTCAAAGCAGGAGGGTACAGGATTAGCTCCCTTTTCCTCTGCATTTCCAAGTAATCCTCTAGGCTTTCACATTGAAGAGTAATTGATGAACCTGTGCTTGTCTCTTACATTAGTAAATCTCTCAGGACAAGGAGGATGGGGCAGGGTACGTCATTTAAGGATGATGCCTTGTAGATAATTTTTGCAGTGCTTTGTAGTCTATATCATCATTATTTTTAGTCCATTTATATAAACATCTCCTACCTTCAAGAAAGTTTTCTTTAGAAGACAAAAACTTACTGGTCTTTTAAAGTAAAATGATGACAAAACTTTGAGCTTGACTATTTTGTTTTGTGTTTTGTAACACACATGTTTGATCTTGTTCTAAATGATATGCAGAAGATTCCTTCATACTGATGCACCCCTATAAGAGCTGTATTTATAAAACAGTGGTGGAAGATCACTCACTGTAAGTGTAAGGACACCATGGGCTCTAGAGTAGGTTATGGGCCAGGCAAAGCTGTATAACCAGATCCTTTCTTAACTTCTTTCTATAGGGAAAATATATTGATGAAAAAATTTTATTACTGAAGATCAATATCCTCCAAAATGTTATTTTACAAACAGTTTGACATTAATATATTTAGTATTATTAGTGATGGTATAAAATTAGGTGGCATAATTTTTATGAAAATATTTCAAGTAAAGTCTACCAATATGTGTAACTCTGTTATTGAATAATAAAGTTAGGAGTAAGCTTAATATATTTCCTAATAAGAAAGTGACATTTCTAGTTTATTGCAAAAAGCATATTATGATTTAATGTAATCTTTTCATTCTTATAGTACAAGCATTCATATTGATCTTAACATACAATTTTAAAATATAGTGGGTTTAAAAAATAGCTTGAATTCATTATTTCAAAATGAGACCTAAACAATCTCTACAATTTCAAAAGTTTATTTTATTGTAATTTATTTTAGCTGTTGCTATGCATGCGTGTGTGTGTGTGTGTGTGTGTGTGTGTGTGTTTGTGTGTATTCTGTATGTGAATGTAGGCATATACCTGACCAGATGTGTGGGGAGGTCAGAAGACTATTTGGAAGTTTGTTTTCTCCTTCTACTGTGGGACTGAACTCAGATTGTCCGACTTGATGGCAAGTGATTCTACATGTTGTGCCTTTCCCCCAACTTTTAAAATGTTTTCAAAATATCTAGATCCAACCTCTCTGTTAATCCACCATCACCCAAACCTTTGCTTTGAAGCTCTTGTTTAAACACTTTGCTAAAATACTCCTACCTATGTGGAGTTTAAGAGAAGTTGTCCATTTAGGTTTATCTGAAACCTACCTCCAAAAATATTATAAACAACTTATGAATGTGCCAATGCTAACATGAATTCCACTTCTGTGCAGGTCCTTTCATGTTTCACTCTGATACACCTGCAGGAAGGGCTTCTTAAATTACCATGAAATCTTAGCTGTGATTTTTAAATAACTTTTCCTTGACTTTGTGATTTATCCAAGTTGACTATTTTTTTTTAAATTTAATGTCTGCCCACCTTTTATCTTTAACCAGACTTCAGAACTTCAAGCTTCAGAAACCACCAAACAAATAACAGATAAATCCCTAAGACACAAGTCCCTAGTATGATTTTGTATGGACTAATGGATGTTTCAGAGGTACTTGGACAGAGTTTAGTACCATGCAGAGAGGATGTAAGAAACAAGATGAGCCACATTTCACCCTGAAGGTTACCTAAGCCTAAGTAACAGCAGCAACATGATATATTTGCTGTGCATTTGATGATGGAAACAACCCTAGTTTAATATTATAAGTACTAGTAATTTCAAAAATAGTACATTCTGGAAACAGGAAGATGGTTTGTTCAGTAAAAGGCTTGTCAGGAATCCAGGAAGGCCTGACTTCCAATGTCCAGCTGCCACAGAAAAATCTGATTTTGGTACCCTGTGCTCACAATCACAGTGTTAGAGAGGCGGAGACAGGAGATTTCTAGGGCCTTTTGGACAGGCAATAGCCAGTCTGCTAGTTCCAAGTTCACGAGGAGACTGTCTTAAGAAATGTAAGTGGTGGAATGTGCTAACTGCCACAGAAGTTATGAAAGTGGAAAAGAGAGTACAAGGAAGAATTAGGGATAACAGACAAGAAGGAGAGATGTGAGAGAAGGGGAATCGACTAAAACACTTTGCTCAGGAATGGCAAACTGTTATCTAAGGCTATAAATGCTAATTAAATATAATGCAGCGAGCAGCAGAGCTGGGAAGATAGCTCAGTGGATAAGATGCTTGTCACTGGAGTGGGAGGAGCAGTGTTTAGATTCCAAGGTTCTAAAGAAAGAATACTCTAATTCCAGTCTTCTTTAAGTGTAGGAGAGGAACGAGTCAATGCTGACACCCCAGGAGAGGTGGCTCATAGTGTGCACGTTAGATACTGTGTGAATCCATGAGATCTTGTTCACAGAGAGACCCTGCCTTAATAAATAAATTAGGAGGGAAAGAATGGGAAAGCCCCCTGCCCCCAGCATCAACCTTTGACCTCCTATACATGTGCATACAGAGTATTTACGTAGGCCAACACATATTAACACTTGCATGTATGTCACACACGCAAACATGGAGTTAAACAAATGAATAGATAAGATCTAAAACAATGAAGGACAATGCCTGACACCATTAGGTGTTCACACATGCATATACAGGTGCACACACAGATACACCCTGATGTTCAGAGTAATGGTGTCAACTGATTTTTAATTGATGATTTTCTTTTCACAAAAATAACCTATTCAGTTCTGGAGTTCAGAAATTTCACTCTGTCTTTGCCATTGGAGTTGACATCTACTGTGCTGATTTTACTGTATATTATTTTATGTTGCTCCCATTAGAGAGAATTCCATGTTTCCTTCCTGCTTCTTCACAGTTTCTAAGTTACTTTCTATTCTGGCACAATTAGATTTTTTTTTCAAGTTTTATAGAATATAACTGATTGCCACTTTCTACTGAGAATCTTTTGAACAATGTCAAAGGGAGCTAATCACATGGTGCTTTCAAATAACGAACACAATATTGACTTTAAAATAGTCACAGTCAATTCATACAGCAAATTAGATTAAATTGGACTCAGGATAGATCTTTACAAACTTTTTACATGTGTACCAATTTATTAAAATTGATAATAATTCACTGTGATACATTGGTTTGAATTGTCTTTATGATTTTTATGCCTTAATCATAGAAATATGTTTTATGTTTATAATTACATTTTAAAAGTATTTATTCATTTTTTCAAGTATGTACATAAGTGTACATACGTGCCCCTAATGTCTTTAGCAGTCCATGAAGGTCAGAAGAGGTGGATTAATTTCCTCAAACTAAAGTTACAGGTCATGGTAGGCCACAATAGAGGGGCTGAGGTGCAAACTGGAGTCATTCTCAGAGATAGTAGCAAAGCTCTTAAACCATTAAGACATCTCTTCATCCGTGTTCTATTACATGCCAAGATAAGTTTTCAGCTTTGTACATATATTTCAGATGTTCACTATTGCATCCTTACATTTGCCTAAGAATTTAGAATGGAGGTTGGATCTTGCTTTTGTTTGTCTACAGTTCAAAATTGGGCAAATCCCAAATTGACAAAGAGATGGTGCCTTGAGCTTTTGTGTGAGACACGAAGAGGATGCAGCAAGTTGCACAGGATGATGAACAATATTGGCAAGAACGAGATGTCTAGTTTTATATATAAGGATACTGGATGTGAAAACCAACGCTATGAAATGAGTCTGCTAGCTTTGGAAATTCATTGTGTGGTGATAAGCATGCTTCAGAGCTGACAAATTGCTCTGTTTAATTTAGCCTAAAACACTACTTAAACAGATCAATTACTGATCTGGTTTTTATTATAAAGAGATTATAAAGAAGGAAATTTCCTGTATGTCAGGGAGTGAAAGTATCATTCCAGAATTGTACTTTGTGCAAAGATTTCTTAATGTCTAATAAGGTATTAGTTTATATCAGATCAGATTAATTATAAAGATAAATATAAAATGCTTGAAGTTGAAAGAAATGAAAGAATTTTAGGCAGTAAAATTTCAGGATATTTTTAGAGCTGCAGTAGTGACACAGATCAAGGAACTGATATCTGGACTTCATTTTGTAAGTTTATTTACCCCAGCAAATACCAGTAGCGTGTGCATGACAACTCATTTTCAGGTATTAATTTCCAAACAAAAGAAAACTAATCATAGTGGTGATCGCAAGAATGAAGCTCCTTTTAAGCAGGAGAAGAATGTTTAACTCCTTCTTTCTCTCAATTGTAAACGTATCATTTTATTTCCCATTTAATGAACGCCTTCTTCTATCCTCTCATTCTTTATTCCATCTGATGCATGCACCAGGGTGCAATGCAGACATCTCAGAGTACTGAACTTCAGTAAGTTGAGAACTCAGTGTGAACTGAGGTGGGGACTTGATTTGTACACCAAAATACATGATGCTGCACGTACAAGAAGTCTTTTGCCCTCCCAGCAAACATCATTATATACAGAACTCCCCACTTTGTGGTTATCTAACTGGAACCCAATATTCATGTTCCTGGAACACCTGGCTCTGCTCTTAGCCAGCGTATTCTTGGTTAGAAGAATGCAGACACAGAAGAGACTGAATGTATGTGTGTGTCTATGACAGGATGAAGCACTTCAAATTCCAAAAGCAAATAGAAAAGGCTACATCAGCTTGTACACACACTTCCCCTTCTATCTTATTAAAAGTCATTCTGAGGTTGGTATACTTTCAATATGTTTCAGTGTTGTGCATGAGGAAACCCATTTGATGAGGTCTTTCTTAAATTCACATTTCATAATTAAACATGTTTGTGCTTAATCATAGCATTGCAATTTCGCATCCATGAGATATAAACAGTACCACAGCATAAAATTACCTTTGGAATTGGGATGAGAATACTTAGAAGGCTTCAAGTCAATGGGAGGTTTCAAACACATCTGGTTCATATTTTAGTTTTTAGGTGTTTGGGTTTTTATTCAGACAAGGTTAACCGATGTTCTCCTAGTTGATCTCTAACTTGTGACCAATATTGGAATTCTGAGATTTCAGGCACAAACCAGAAGGCCAAGTAATCAATGGACAATGGGTTTTATTTGTAGTTTGTATTGAGCTAAAGAGGCAGGTGCTTTGTGGTTAAGAAGAATATTACTTGCAACAATGAAACAGATGAATTGGGAAAAAGTCTTGCTGTGAGAATATCTTTAAGTACTATCAGTAGAGATATTGACAGAAAGAGGGAAAGGCATTCAGAAAAACCAGTTATAAGTAGGTCAAAGTGAAAACAAGCATACAAAGAAAGAATTAGAGACCACAATTTGAAATTCCAAGAAAGGTAAAGATATATTTTGCTCATATGACTGAACAGTTAATGATGTGGTGGTTCTAAAAATAAATAGTACCTAAAACTAATGGCAGGATGCTTGGGATTTTTAAATTTTTAATTAATTTATTTATTTACAATTTGAGACTAAGGATAGCTTTGGATTTATTATGTAGGTAAGGATGATCTGGAATTTCTTTTTGCCCTCCTGCCACCTCCAGAGTGTTAGAATTAGAGGCATGCATCACCGCACTGATTTATGTAGTGCTCAGAGGAAAATCCATAGCCTTGTGTGTCCTCAGCAGGCATTCTATCTGTGAGTTTTTCTCTTCTCAGCTGTGCCTTCAGTCCGAGTGCTTGAGATTTTAAGGGGAGAGTAGGGTAAAGAGGCAGCTGAGTTTTGAGTTGATTAGCTTGAGTATACTCACTGTTCAACAGAGGTTTGGTGGAAGACTACCTGTTTTTCTGTGTATTTCATTTTGCCCCACGCCTGGCCTCTACCTCCTAGAGGTCGGTAGCACTTGTACCACAGGGCAATATCTCTAGACTTCTCCAATTGTCCCTGGTTGAAAACCACTGATACAGACCATAAAAACAACGTGACAATATCTGTTTGTTAATTAGTGGACAGAAAAGTCTTTAAAACAAAGTACAGAAACAGAAATCACAAGAAGGTTAAGATATGAGGTTGTTCCAAAGGAAAAAAATGTACATTGCCATGTGATCACGTGACTGTTTCTTTGTCATGGCAGTTCCAGAGAGGGGAAAAATTCTTCATCATTTAAAAAACATGAATTTTATATAATATCATATATATATATGAATTATTGCTATGATATATATATATCATAGCAATAATTCATGAAAAAGAGGCCATGAATATGAAAATGAGCAGGAAGGTATTTATAAGAAAGTTCCCCATTCACTTTCTTCCACTGCCATATAATCCTCCTTGCTCATTTTAGAATTCATGACATCTTTTCCACTAATCATGGTTACATACATACATCTGTTTTAATATACATGTATACATTCCCAAATTCATAGCTATTTACTGTGGAATTATGACTCTCAATAATTTCTGAGCCTACACACATGAAGTCTCATTAATGTGTCTAATATGAGCTATACAAGACCAACAATAGGCATAATAACAGGCACCACGACCTGGGGGTAACGGTGAAGCCTAAGAAGCCTAACCCTACACAAAGAACTACAGGTAACTAAGGAATGCTGAGAGCAGGAGACATAGCTTTCCCCAGGAAAATGAACACCAATTGGTTATCTAATACCAAATGATTAATCCTGTTCATTTGACATATACTCAGACAGTTCATCATACTTTGAGATCTCTTTAAATTTTTATACATTCTTCTTGTCACATGCTGCTACAAATGGAGACAAATTCAGTGTGTTGACCCCACCTCACATTTTTGTTTCCTTATATCTTTATTTCTTCCTTTGATGCTAAATTCTTTTTCTCATAAAACATAAAGCAAGGGTGTGAACACATCTCAAATTATTCTTTATAAATCTGTCCATAACTGTCAAAGGTTCAGTTTTCTTATGTCCTGCCTAAATGATGTTAATGCCTTCAACTTTCCCCTCTAAGTTACATCTTGAGAATCTGATGTCATGAGCACTCTCAGTTTAATTGCAGTCATTTGAAATATCACTCTTAAGTTATAGAGCAGAAACTCGATGGTTGACCGCTTCAATTGATCAAAGGAACTGTCATAGTTTTATCATAGCATGTGTACTAAACATTTCAATATTACATCAGTGCTTTTATAAGTCCCATTATGCATTTTTCTTCTGCTTCCTAGTTTTTACTTTTTCTGTCAAGACATATTTCATATCAAACACTAAGAATATTAAAATCAAGAATGGGGATGTGTATTTATTCTTTTTAAATTAAATTTATTTATTTTTACTTATTCACTTCCTATACCATAGCTCACTGCCCTCCTCTTGGTCACCCATGAGTGGGTGGGGCCCTCTAGGTATCCTCTCACCCTGGCACTTCAAGTCTCTGAGGTTAGACACCTCCTCCCCCACTGAGACTAGACAAGACAGCCAGCCCAGTTAGAAGAACATATCCCATATATAGCCAACAGCTTTTGGGATAGCCCCATTCCAGTTGTTTGGGACCCACATGAAGACCAAGCTGCACAATCTGCTACACATGTGCAGGACATGTGCGGGGAGGCCAATGTCCAGCCTATGTATCTTCTTTGGTTGATGGATCAGACTCTGAAAGCCCTAAGGGTCCAGATTAGTTGATCTTCCTGTGGAGATTCTATCCCCTTCAGAACCAAAATCCTTTCTCTTATTCTTCCATAAGAGTATCAAAACTTTATCCACTGTTTTGGTGTGGGTGTCTGTATCTGTTTTATTCAGCTGCTGGGTGGAGCCCATCAGAGGACTTGTTTCTGTCTGCAAGTGTAACAGAGTATCATGAAGAGTGTTAGGGATTGGTGCTTGGCCAAGGGACAGGTATTCTTAAACTGTATTGTTACTTAGTTTACTGAGTGCACCTGCTAGACCCTTATGGATTATGATTTCACCATTCAACTTATTCACTGGTGCTACCACTTTCCTGCCATCTGCACAGTTCCTCAGCATGACAACCGCACAAAACCATCCCACTACTACAAATGTTGAGAGCAACTCTGCTTCAAAGATAATGGCACCAAACTGTGCTATGATTTTTTTCATTGCTTTCTATATTTTTATTTGATTTTATTGAATAGTTTTTTTATTTGACTTATAGATATATAGTATATGTAGTATATGTAGGTATAGTATAGTATATGCAGATAGTATGTGTAGTTTGCCTAACTATAGATAGAGGGAAAAAAAAACAAGACTCTAAATAATAGTTGCTACTTTGAGGTAATTTTGATTGTATTTATCATATAACTTGTATTTTACACACACACACACACACACACACACACACACGCACACGTAATGGAGGCAGAATCAAGGACCAAGAACCTTGTATGCTGGGCAAGCATTGTATTACTGAGCTCCA
Source organism: Mus pahari (assembly GCF_900095145.1). Taxonomy (NCBI): domain Eukaryota; kingdom Metazoa; phylum Chordata; class Mammalia; order Rodentia; family Muridae; genus Mus; species Mus pahari. Next base: position 64,797,989 of record NC_034593.1, read on the forward strand.
CTCCTAACTCCTATTGTATTCTACTGTATAATTTTGGAACCACAAGATTAAAAACATAATCTGGTAAAAAAAAAATAAGTGATTCATGATTTGAGAAAAAGCCCTGATCTGTATCCAGAATTGAAAATCTATGGTGAAGACAGAATTTTCAATGATTCCAAAGAAGAGTAGATGGAAATTCATCAGATGCCCCCATCACTGACACACAGCTCTGCTGAGAAGCATAATAAGGGATGGTAAGATACACTTATCATCGTGGTAGGTCAGAGGTACCCATAAGATGGTGAAAACACTTAACCTGTCTTTCTTTTATTGGATATTTTTTTAAATTTACATTTCAAATGTTATCCCCTTTCCCACATAAAGGTTTCCCTTCTGGAAATCCCCATCCCATCCTTCCTCCTCCTGCTACTATGAAGGTGCTTTCCCCCTACTCCTGCCTCCCTGCCCTGGCATTCCCCACATTGGGACATAGAGCCTTTACAGGACCAAGGGCCTCCCCTCCCATTGATGCCAGACAAGGCCATCCTCTGCAACATATGTTGCTGGAGTAATGGGTTCCTCCATGTGTACTCTTTGGTTGGTGTTAACCTGTCTTTGTGCGGATATAAAGAATGATAATAAATCCAAAACCTGTATATAGAAAGGATAAGAAGTCATATTAAGTAGTAAAATTGTTCTTATTTTCTTCATATAGGTAATATGTATATTACACGTATATGAAGTATATGTATATACATTATATATGTGTACATGTTTGTGTGTGTGGAGGAGACCAGAAGTTGTTTAATGTTTTACTCTGTGATTAAAATCCTTATTATCTCTTTAGAACTCATGGTCTGAGCAAGAAGACCTAGTTTCATGCTCCTGAGATCCTTTGGTCTTGCATCTTTCCAGAGCTAGAGCTACAGGTACTTAGCTACAGAGTCTGCCAAAACAAACAAACAAATAATCAACAAAAACACGACAGTTTTTAACGATGCAAACTGAGGCTTTTATCCTTGTGTAGCAGGCACTTTACTAACTGAGCTATTCCCCATTCCTTCTGCAAGTTAAACTGTAGTTCTTTTAAAAGATTACTATGCTCTACATCTACATGCCACAGTAAAAAGTTTGAGCACTCCATCGAAGACATCCCATGAAGGCAAAAGTCACGTCTTATTAATGTGTGCCTTTGAAAACGTACTACATAATTGGAAGTTTTTGAGTAGATATCTTATGCCCACATTGGAAGTGAAGCATACAGATATTCATATCTTCAAAGTAATTATTTTATTAAGATGAGATAAATGGTCTAATGAGTGGTTGTCATAAATTAGCAAGTGTTAATGTTGCTGTCCTGCTATAGCAGATGGTCCATTCAAGTGATTGCTAAAGAGTGCGTGCCTCTGATTCACTTCTTTCTCTTTTCTATACTGACACTGGGGTTTCATTGCTTGTGTGTACTTTCTCTTTGTGCTTTTATGGCATTGATTGAATTCGTTGTGTGACCTCAATCCCCTTCTTTGTGTTGAAGATTTAAAACTATACTAACATTTTTCACCACAGATTTATATCTGAGTCAACTTATGCATATGTATTCTGTATTTCTGCTGAAATTTAAATGATATAAAGCTGATTCCATAATATACAGCCAAGGTTTTTGTCCCCTTCCAAAATGTACATGTAACACACTCCATACCTTTAGTTGTCATTTCATTAATGACACTGTGATTTTCTACCCACACTGCTAGAATCCTTTTATCTGGAATTCATCTTTTCCATTCATTGTCTTCACAGTGTCAAATAATTTTTTAATTCATATTTATAATGCCACCTCTAGAATCTGTCTTCTTTGTATTAAACTCAGATACCACAGTTAATTCCATCACAATTACTCATTTGAGCATAAACTCCTTTTAGATGAAAGATCAAAATAACTTGTTTTATTTTTCCTCACTTCAAAAGCTTTTAATGGGAGTATATTTACCTACTAATTCAAGTTTCAGTTTTAATTCCTTGATTATTGTGTTCAGGGAATAGAATTGGGAGAGATGACAATTCTTTAAGATAGTCCCAACATCATCTTGTGGAGTAAGGTTTCATACTCCAGTACTCTAAAAACCAGAATTTTAACATTTCTTATCTGTATTATACTCCTCAAATATAAATAAATTTGAAGATGGGAGCAGCCAGCCTTTGGAGGGCGTGAGAACATGTATTACAAACTCTTGGGCATAACTAGTGTCCTCATGATACCACATAAAGCCTAATATACCTTTGTAAAATGAAAGCTAATAGATATTTAACACCTAGAAAATATAAAATAATATTTTAAATACCTTCTTTCTTTCTTTCTTTCTTTCTTTCTTTCTTTCTTTCTTTCTTTCTTTCTTTCTTTCTTTCATTCTTTCTTTGTTTACAGACCAGTCTTTATCCACCTCCTGGTCTGCCCTCTGACTGTTCCACATCCAATACCTCCTCCATCACCCTCCCATCCACATATCCAAGAGGATGTCCCCACCCCCACCCCAAAACCCAAAACCCACTACACCAGACCTCCCCACTCCCTGGAGGCTCAAGCCTCTTGAGGGTTAGGTGCATCTTCTCTCACTGAGTCAAGACCCAGCAGTCCTCTACTGTATATGTGTTGAGGGGTCTCACATCAGCTGGTGTATGCTGCCTGGTTGGTGATTCAGTGTACGAGCAATATAGGGGGAGGGGGAGATCCAGTTAGTTGAGACTGTTGGTCTTCCTATAGGCTTGCCCGCCTCCTCAGCTTTTTCCAGATTTTCCCTAATTCAATCACAGGGGACACCAGCTTCTTTACAGTGGTTGAGTGTATATATTTACATCTGACTCTTCTTTTCTTTTCTTAATTGTTTTTTATTTAATTGTACATTTTTCTCTTTTTTTCCTTGGATATTTTCTTTATTTAAATTTCAAATATTTTCCCCTTTTCCAGATCTCCCCTTCAGAAACCCCCTATCCAACCTCTTTTCCCCCTGCCTCTATGAGGGTGCTTGCTCCCCTACCCACCCACTCCAGTCCTCCCACCCTGGTATTCCCATACACTGAGGCATTGAATGGCATCTCCCTCACTCAGGCTCAACGGCATCTCCTCCCACTGATGTTCAACAAGGCCATCTTCTGCCACATATGTGGCCATCTCCATGGATCACTCCATGTGTATTCTTTGGTTGGTAGTCCGATCCCTGGGAGTTCTGGGGTGTCTGCCCTGCAGCTTCTTGTTGGGCCTTTCAGAGGGCAATCATGATAGGTCCCTTTTTGTGAGGACTCCATAGCCTCAGTAATAATGTCAGACTTTGGGGCCTCCCCTTGAGCTTGGTTCCAATTTGGGCCTCTCACCGGACTTTTATATATGCGAAACTCTTATCTTAGCACCTTCTGTTTTTCTTCAGGAATGAATAATAGAAGCCACTTATGAATGTCTTCCCTCTGTCTCATGCATTCTATTTTCTTGTTGGTCTTCACTGACTTGAAGTTTAAAAGATAAGTAGCATGGGGGAGGGGGGACTGAGATAGAAATGTAACCAGAAATGAGGAATTGTGACAATGTGAATGGATGAAGAAAATATTTATCTCAGAGAAATACAGCTAGAACTTTCTAATAAGAAAGAGCAGGGTGCTGAATGGCTCTCCCTGCAGAAGTGCTGAGTCCCAGACAAGATGATTAGAGAAGAGTATTGTTCACTGATCTAAATTGAACCAAAGATGTAATATCAAATTATATAGAAGGTTATGAGACAGCAAAACAGAAGAATGATGTCTTTGTAATTAATCAACAGTATCTCCATTTCTCTTATACATTTCTTTTATCATGTCACACTTGAAGGGAAGAAAGGTGTTTGAGGGCATGAAAAGACTTTTTACATAGTTAACTGCATCCAAAGAAAATGTCACAAAGCAAAAACAAAACCACCACCACCACCACCACCACCACCACCACCACCACCACCACCACCACCACCACCAAAAATAGTTTCTGTTGTTTCAGTTTTGTTTTCTCTGAGACAGGATTTCTCTGTGTAGCACTGGCTATCCTGGAACTTGCTCTATACAGCAGGACCTGGGAGATCTGCCTCTACCTTCCAAGTGTTTCTCTTTGCTTTTGTGATCCAGCAGGAAGACATTAAAATAAAATTTAGACATAAATGTTGGAAGACAAAATGACTATCCTTAAAATCTTAAAGTTCCAAAATTGTTAAATCATTTGTTGTTTTAGTTCTAATTAGTTTTTGATGTAACTAGATCACATATCAAATATAAAATCACCTTTCTCCTTTATAACAATAACTTGACAATCACTAGATGTGTTTCCATTATGATTTTTGGAGCAAATAAGAGGAAGAAACTAACCCCTAACTGAATCAGTACCTGGCCATGTGCTTGCAAGATTTTTCCAAAATTAGGCTCTGGGTGTCCCACTTAGGTGTTCTCCTTAGGAATTTTCTAGGATCATATTTCATTCAATATACATGTCAGATTTGAAGAATCTTACATTTTAAACTTTACTATCATCTAGTATTCCTGTGCACTGGCCTCACCTTCCCAGGTTGCTTTAGAGGACTAAAGCCCATGCCAGTATACGAAGCCTTTTTAAATGATTGATGTTTCATTTCCCTACTCATTTGATCCCTCATCTCACTCCTGTGCTCCTTGAGAATTATTCTCTGACAAGACATGAACTGAAAGCAGTTCAGCTACAAGACCTTCAAGGTATAATTTGCTCATTTAAGATCACTGTGCAGGTTTAAAGCTATTCCAACTAATATTCTACTCTTACTTAGAAAATGAGTTGTCAGTCTCCCTGCCCAGCTGTACAGAATGCATAAGAAGGGAGTTTGTGCAGTTCCCTGATGAAGCTGTCTCCCAAAGAATTCCCTGTGTTCTGCAAGAGATTAAAGGTGAGAGGTTGCAGCCTGCTTTTGTGGATGGTGGTGCAGATCTGAAATCCAAACACTCAGAAGATAAAGGTAGAGAAATTTGAGCTTAAGGGTAGTCTGGTCAACCTAGTGTCAGGCCAGGTGGGATACATTGTGTAACTCTTCAGCTGCTGACATTCTGTCAGTGCCCACTGAGCAAGTTTCAGAAACCAGAAGAATCTTAAAGAAGAATGGCAACATTTTATTACATTTATTAGTTCTGTTTTGCTTTAGTATCTCTGAACTGAAAGAAAAATTGCAATAAAGACTCCGGCTGATATAGTGCTGGCCATTAGTTATCTTTTAAATTGGCAAGTTTAAGATTGAGGATGAACTTCAAAGCAAGTATAACAGAATAAAGCAGGAGTACCACATGGACTCCAGAGGTAGATCAGAACACCAGTCATCCAGCACACTGCAGAAAACGATTTTAAACCTGTTGCCGCTTTCTCTCTCTTTCCTTACCCCCTTATCTCTTTTCCCCTCTTTTTTCCTCCTTCTCTTCCTCTCCTTTCTTATTAATATTAGTCTTGAATAGGTATGAACTAAACCTGGAATTTGGTGATGTATATGATTATATGAAAGTATTTCAAGCAGAATAATCTAATTTTGTATATAAAGGCATACTCCCACTCTACTTCAGTGACTGACAGTGGTGTTCCATTGATGAATGATTTCTATTTTTTTTCATGTTAAGCACTTCTCCCAAAGCCCTGTAATCAGTGAGTAAGACTCCTTTTTAATGCTTGAACCTTAAATAAGTTGGATTAAGAGAAAGTTCTGCCAACCCCCCCCCCACTTTATTATTTTGCTTGGTATTTCAAATTTATAAATGAATGAAAATTCTCTTTCTTCCATTTCTTAGGGAATTATTTTACAAGTTTTACATATAGAAATATAACATATGTCCATGTGCATACATGTATGCCCATATACATGTATGTCTGCATAGAGGAGGGGGAAGGAAAGAAGGGAAACACACACAGAGAAAGAGGGGGGTAGTAATGATGGCAGAGGCTGATAATTTTTCCCAAGGAAGCATGAACAACGTAACAAAAACTCTGATGCCAGTTACGGGAAGTATCTATTAAAGTTGTTGGTAAAGGGAGTCTAAGAGATCTCAGTGTAATATGCTCTTATCATTTGCACTTGGTTGTCCACCAGAACTTGAAGGTAAGGCCCCTTTTCTGAAGATGCTACAGATTTCAGACACAGAACTTGGAGGAATAGAGTTGGAACTGACAGGTGATATCCATACTGAGAGCTGGTTCTCATAGGAAAGTGCTTGAAAGCTACATAGGAGAAAAGCAAAAAATAAATCTACCTATCTTCAAAGTCTACAAAACAAAGTGATGAGCAACCTGGCTGAATATGCCCAGTTGGGTAATAGTGGCACTTTTATCATAACAGTCGCCAACAGCTGTCTAATTCGACTTAAAGATCTCTTGGTAATGGAAAATTCATGCATGGTCCTGAACATCTCGTCAACTACCCATTGCTAGAGAGTTCATAGATTCTACAGATAAAACTTAGCACAGCCATTTTCCTAAATCAATATAGTTTCTAACTTTTTCTAAAAATACTTATACTCACATATCACATCAGTGTATCTCTCATGCCTCACCAAAGAGTCTACTTTTATTAAGCAATCTACACTATTACAGAGGTTCACAACTGGTCAAAATACAGAGTGCAAGTTCCCATGGTGTGCTCAATTCTAACTGGTACATCCACAATGAAACACCTACACCTGAAGGTCAGGGAACATTCTGAAAGTTTCAGGGAACAGAAGAAAGATTGTAACGACCAAACAAACAAACAAACAAACAAAAAACCAAAAAACAACAACAGCAACAAAACCAGACATGGTAAGGAAGTTACATTCATGAATCCTCAAGAATAAAATGGTCGCTTATACAAGGCTGGCATAATAAGAGCATCAGTTGAAATGCTAATGTCAATGAGGAACTTTTCATAGGTCTCACCTTAGATGAAGTGCTACAGGCCAGCAATGGCTACTGAGTGAGGGAGAATGAGTTTCCTCCTGCGACAATCCCCAGTTTATCCAATCCCAAGAAGTCAGCCATAAACATTTGTATATGTAAGCAGCATCAAATGGACTCAGTGGACTGTAAATTGACAGATAATATATGTGTATAATAAAGAAGAAGGGGCTGTGAATTTGATAAGAAGGACTAGAGACACTGGAGGAATAGGAAGGAGGAGAAACTGCAGTGAAATGGTGTAAATACAGTACCCATCGATGAAATAAAAATTAAAATTAAACCCCCAAAGTAGAATTAGAGTCATGGCTTTCTTGAGAAATATTGGGTAGAGATTAAAATAATTTCAGTAATGTTTTGTGACGGCTTTAATTTTTTTATTTTTTTTTTGCACTATCAATTTTCTTTTTTTATTGGATATTTTCATTATTTACATTCCAAATGTTATCCCCTTTCTTGAATCCCCACCCCAGAATCTCCCTATCCTATAACCCCTCCCCCTGCTTCTATGAATGTGCTCTCACACCCACCTACCCACTCCCACCTCCCTGCCCTTGCATTCCCCTACATTGAGGCATCAAGCCTTAACAGGACCAAAGGCCTCTTCGTCCATTGATGCCCAACAAGGCCATCCTCTGCTACATATGCAGCTGGGGCTATGGGTCCCTTCATGTGTACTCCTTGGTTGGTGGTTTAGTCCCTGGGAGCTCTGGGGGGTCTGGATGGTTAATATTGTTGTTCTATCTATGGGGTTACAAACCCCTTCAGCTCCTTCAGTCTTTTCTCCAACCCCTTTATTAGGGACCCAGTGCTAAGTCCAATGTTTGGTTTTGAGCATTCACCTTGTATTTGTCAGGCTCTGTCATAGCCTCTCAGTAGACAGCTATATCAGGTTTCTGTCAGGTTTTCGTGTACTTCTTGGCATCTAGAATAGTGTGTGGATTTGGTAACTGTATATGGAATGGATCCCCATGGGAGACAGTCTCTGTTTAGCCTTTTCTTCAGTCTGTGCTCCACACTTTTTCTCTGTAACTCCTCCCATGGGTATTTTCTTCCCCCTTCTAAGAAGGACCAAATTACCCACACTTTTGGTCTTCCTTCTTCTTGAGCTTCATGTAGTCTGGGAGTTGTATCTTAGGTATTCTTAGCTTTTGGCCCAATATCCACTTATCAGTGAGTGTGGGTTCTTTTGTGATTGGGTTACTTCACTCAGGATAATATTTTCTAGTTCCATTCATTTGCCTAGAAATTTCACGAATTCATCATTTTTTATAAATGAGTAGTATTCCATTGTGTAAATGCACCACATTTTCTGTATCCATTCCTTTGTTGAAGGACATGTGGGTTCTACCCAGCTTCTGGCTATTATAAATAAGGCTGATATGAACATAGTGGAGAATGTTTCCTTGTTATATGTTGGAGAATCTTTTGGCTATATGCCAAGGAGTGGTCCTCAAGTAAAGTCCAGATTTCTGCAGATCCACCAGACTGATTCCCAGAGTGGTTATATAAGCTTGTAATCCCACCAACAATGGAGGAGTTTTCTTTCTCCACATCATAGCCAGCATCTGCTGTCACCTGAGTTTTTGATCTTAGCCATTCTGACTGGTGTGAGGTAGAATCTCAGCTTTGTTTGGATTTTCATTTTCCTGATGACTAATGATGTTGAGTATTTTACACACTTATGGTTACCTGGTATTTGACAAAGTAGGTAAAATCATCCAGTGAGAAAAAGACAGCATTTTCCACAAATGGTGCTTGTTCAACTAGAGGTCAGCATGTAGAAGAATGCAAATCTATCCATTCTTATCTCCTTGTACAAAGCTCAAGTGGATCAAGAATATCCATATAAATCCAGATACAATGAAACTAATAAAGGGCAGATTGAGGAAGAGCCTTGAACACAGGAGCACAGGGAAAAGTTTCCTGTACAGAACACCAATGGCTTATACTCTAAGCTCAAGAATGGACAAATGGGGCCTCATAAAATTGCAAAGCTTCTGTAAGGCAAAGGGCACTGTCAATAGGACAATATGGCAACCAACAGTTTGGGAAACAATCTTTATCAATCCTACATCTGATAGAGGGCTAATATCCCATGTATACAAAGAACTTAAGAAGTTAGACTCCAGAGAATCAATTGTCCCTATTAAAAGTGGGGTACAGAACTAAACAAAGAATTTTCAACTGAGGAATATTGAATGGCTATGAAAGTTTTTAATTCTATGTGTTTTCACTCTTTTTGAACTTGCCTTCAAAGGTTTGTTTCACACCATTACTGCTTCATACTATTTTAAGCTACGTATAGACATCTCACTGGTTATCAAGATCAAATGCAGTGACAGTGTTCTCAAAAGAAGAACTCATGGGACTGCAGGAAGACCAAAACACATTTTTGGGAATTGGAATTTTTAATATTTCTCCCAATTATATTAACCTGAAAAATAGACAGAAAAGCCAAATAGTCACTTTTTACAACCTTATCTCATAAATATGATGAAATTTGATAATTCCCTTACAGGTTCAGATGCAGGCAATGGACATACACCAAGGAAAAGTGTTAAAACTAGGGAGCTTTCCTTTTATATTTGTTTTATTTGATTCTTTTTTCAGTCAGTTTTTAAATCTCTGCTTATAATTTCCTTTTGTATGTGGAATTGATTTTTTTTGCTGTTGTGAGATGTTTTCTGTTATTTTTTTTAAAGTTAGCACACAAAATATATTCAAAACAGTTCTCTAGTGGGATATCTCTGGTTATCATCTGGGACTTAAATAGTTCCTCAAAATTGTATATGTTAGATCCGAACCTCAGCTGTATTCCTATTCACGTAGCTTCAGAATTTTGCTTCATTGTTTTGTTGTCTTAGTTTGATTTTTTTTATTAATATTACCTAGAGAGATTAAGTGATATAAAATATGTAAATTCCTTAATGAAATCCTACCACATAGCAATGTGTATGCCAATCTTTTTCTGTCTGTCTTCACAAAATATGGTAATGTATGAAAGTCATTTTAGTTTTTAACTTTTGGTAACACTGGTAATTTCAATGTTATTATCACAAAACGCTGTCTGTAAAAATGTTATTTGAGCCTTTCATGTAAATCATCTGATGATTCTGACTTGATGTAAATGTATTATTACACAACAATCACCTGGTAGGAATTCAGCACCTACATAAAATGGCTAAGAATTAGATTTCAGAATTCACTATTCTTTTTACATTTTCCCTGTCTTTTTAGCACCCTGTCTCTCAGCTGGAGCCCTGTGTGTACATGTCCTCATTTTTTAAACTGTTGCCTCCATTTTCCTCCCTTTGACTCATTCTCTAGTTTCCTTTCTTGTCCTGTACCTCAGTAATTACAGCATTTTTAGTTCAGCTAAAATGGGGACATGTATCATTATGCTGGAAGTGCAGAGCAGTGTAGAAAGATGGAAGACCCTGGGTTATTTTGCCTAGAGAAAAAATTTTCTTGTTGTACTGTGGGTTACAGCAGCAGAAGAAAAGGCACTAGAGATAGGATTAAACCTCACCCATAGTTAACTCAGTTAACTCTCTTAAGGTTTGGCAACAATATTAAAAGGTTGTTAATTAGATTTTGAGGTGTGATAAAGCAAGGAAATAATTTCTCAAAACAGTGACTGCTGGAGATAATGAAAAAAGTTCATTGATGTAAATGACATGTTATTAGAATAAATTTGAAAATCAACATATAAAGAAAGTTACATATTTTAGAACAGTTGTATTGTTTTAAACATATGCTCTTCACTTCATGGTTTACAGCTTTCTGTCTGTCTTATTTGGTTAGGTCTTTAGATATCATATTTTTATGCTCATTAGTATATGCTTTCTGCATCCAGTTTTGTTTTTCTATTTTGATTTAATGTATTCTCATTTCCATCTACTTTCTTCTATTCTGATCACTGTTTTCATGAAAGATTAGCACTTTACATAGGAGATCTTCCTCTTTATGCTTTTTTCTAATGATCCACTGGGTTATAAACTATTAGCATTAGAAAGAGATATAGAGGACATTGAGTGGAGAGTTTATTTTCCACGCGAGACACAACAAATATGGAAATACAATGAGCCTTTTTAAATGTACTTTAATAAGCTGGTGGCATAGGCAGAGACAAAGTGAGACTCTTGTGCACTGGTTTCTACCTCAGCATATAAAGGCTAACTTTCTTTGAGGTAGAAATGGAATGGTTTTCCACTGTATATGAATGAGTCTTTACTGAGACGATAGATACAATCTGAAAATTTGCTATATGCTAAGTGCTTACTGAATACTAATTATCTTGGGCAGATGAGTTCATAGAGCCCTATCTATAATCCTGTGTGGTCAGCAATGTTATATATCCATTTTACAGAGGAGGAAATCAAGCAAAGGGTAAGTAACTTGCCTAACACTAAAAGCATAGACTTGCAACCAAGAATGAACACCAAGATGTGACAAGAGAAAACCCTCTTAAGAAAAAGGCTGAGATTTGTACAGAGGCCATTTCAGTGTTTAATCTGAGGTGTGATTGAAGGAGAGGAACACAGCACTTAATTGGCTGAACCTCAATGGGAATTTTGACCTTGGCCATGCCCATTGGCCTCAGGCCCTTTCTCTTTTCTCATTTATTTTTGATCACCTGACTGACAGTGTCATCATGGTGTCTCTCAGCGATGCTACACGCAGCTTTTCATGTTGGGCATGAAGTTCATAGTTAGTGCAGGCTTGGCAGTCTCTATGGATGCTGTGCATTTGCCTTATATCAGCGTTCATTTGCATATTTACTTTGGAAAACTGTTTGCCCACGTGCCCTGTCCATTCGTTAATCAGTGCGTTTGCTTTGTAGTCTCGCTACTGAGATGTTTGAACAGTGTGCATATTTTAGACACTAATGTCTCACTGGATGTGAGGATTTCAAGGTCCCTGATAGTTTGTATGCACTAGCATTTTCCTGGCTACTATGTAGAAGTCATAAGTCATAAGTCATTACTTTTTGCCATCTTTACTATTGGAGGCTAATGAAAATATTAAGTTCTCAGACACATGTATACTATTTCTTTTCTTTCAGTAATTTTATAGTTTCTGCTCCTAAGTTTGAATCTTTAATTTTTAATTTTCATTAGCATAGATTAGAAGAGGGTGCAATTTTGTTCTTCTTCATATGAGTAGTCAGTTCTCATGTCATCAGTTATTGAGGGTTTTTCTAGAAGTGAATACTATAAATTTGCACCATAGAAAATCAGCACACAAACTTGTAGTGTCTTTAATACATTAATAAATGATCTGAAAGAGAAGTCAGAATAACCTTGCTATTTACAAGTGAGACAGTGATTACATAAGGATATGTTTAAGCAATGACATGAAAGACCTGCCATAAAATTACAAAGCTTGGATTATAAAAAGAGACAAAACAAAGCAAATAAGAAAACAAACAAGCAAACAAACAAGCAAACAAACAAAAACCCAAACACACATGACCAAATATTCCATGTTCATTGTTTGCAAATGAACCAATTTGTGTTGATTAAATGGCTTTACACATAGAGGCATTCAAAAGAGTCAACACATTCATTACAAAAATATTGGTTTAACTCTTTAAGGAAAGTAACAGTAAAACTCATATGGAAATGCATACACACACACACACACACACACACACGAGAGAGAGAGAGAGAGAGAGAGAGAGAGAGAGAGAGAGAGAGAGAGAGAGAGAGAGCCAGGACTAGCATGAGAAAGCATCAGATAACTTGATTCTAAAAGGTGCTACAAAACTATAGCAAATACGACTCACAATATCAGCAAAACATATAGATATACACGCATAGAAAAGAATGGAAAACCCAGAAATGCATACACACCAAAATTGTCAATTGATTTATGAAAAATAAAGTATCACTGCCAATTATTCAAAATACCTCTACTTTGTAACAGCACCTAATTCATATTTCTGTCACAGTTATATGTAATGTTTTTCAAAAACCAATATTTATTGCAATTTTAAGCTTAAGTCTGCAGTAAGAGCAGAACAGAATGAGCGTACATAATCACCTAAGTACTGAGAATGGAAAAGTCTGGTGTTGTCTTACTCCACTCCTCTGGCTGGATTTTAAGATTTCCTCAAAACTAAGTGCCACTATTATAAATTCCCTTATTTTTCTACCATCTGCCTATAGACATGCACGTTTCATATTACATCATATTAAAACCATTCTAGGATACTAAATCATAAAAAAATATTTTAACCTTTGTGCTTCTCTTATGGTTCATTAATTTCCCCATGCTGAGGAAAGGACATGAATCATATTTCCACCACGAAATATAAACCTGAGGAAGAGTATGCTATGGTTGTTGAGTAGCTGGATGTTGCTGCAATGCTGTATCTGTTACCTAAAGATTTCCAACTTTAGTCTAATGTAGACAATGGAAATTGATCAATGAACCTGTGTTTAATAAATATAGATTTTGAAAGTCAGGTTTTGATGGCTTTCATTGCTAGTTCAGCTAGCAAAGACAGTCACCCCCCAAGCCTGAAGCCATGGACTTGGTCTCTGGAGCCATGTAGTAGGAAAAAACAACCAACATTCAGAAGTTAGGCTTAATCTTTTCAAGTGCATGGTTGTTTACATTGCCCCAGGAAAATTAGCCAATGCAATTTAGAAGATAGACTGCAAATATAAAGTATTGGTAGAAATGACTCATTGTAAGACTTAAAAGTCTAGAGAATGGGGCCCTCACTAATCTCAACATTAGAATAATAAGACATTAAATGAATGAATAATCTAGAACACAATAATGGTTATACATTAATATATACTGCATAGCAAAAATAATACTACTGCTAGTAATATTGAAATTTTCATGATTTCAATATAAGGCAAATCGTTCATTTCTTTGAAATGTTCTAGTGTGGCCAACAGTGGACAAGCCATTCTCTCATTTCATGGAGACGTTGATCTGGGTCATGTTGTCATTACTGTATTTAAAAAAAATTCTCTAAGTCTATAAGGATCAGTTGAAAATCATCATCATTAGTCTTAGAAGAGACTTAAGGTATTTGTTTTCCTGCTGTGTGTCAGAAATACCATCTGTGGAGGCAAAAGTCAGTAATATTTTCATAATTGATCACACTGACTATGCTACATATAAATTCAACTTGAGTTTCAACTTTGTTATTATGTCTTAGCATATCTAATATGAATTAATTGTATTATTCATTTCAAAATAGCTCAAAACTGTCACTTAAGTTAGCACAGATTTTTCTAAATGTGATTATCTCCCACGGGTTTTGGACTATTTTTTATTGACTTTGTATTATTTTGATATTGTAAGACCACAGGTGTCTCAGACATTATCTACATAACTAGATCTTTAATCAGACTCTCCCTTTCTTATTTGGTTTATCTTGAAATATAAAGAATAAAAATGATCTGTTACAAAAAGGTCTGAAATCGTCATGAACCTTTCTCTGCTCATAAGAATGACAAGAAACAGACAATAGAGTTAGATCAGAGAATATTTTTGTAACTTTTTTTGAGTTTGTTCTTTGTCAATTTCATATCCGTACAGAGTATACTCTAATTATTATATGCCCAGTTTCTTTATTTCTATCAACCTCCCACCTCTACTGTTACTCTCTCCTTTCTGAAGAGGATTAGCGAATAGAGAATTAGGCTTAGATCCTTTTTTTTTTTTTTTTTTTTTGGTTGTGTTAAGCCTAGAGAAATGTATTCACAGGGTTTATTTGAAAGCATTATGTGGGTCTTTGATAACTGGAAGGTGTGGTTGACTCATGTTTGAAGCAAAACTAGGAGAGATGTAATATCTAATGTCAGAAAACATTAGTTTTTATTTTTTCCCCCTCCTGGAGGAATCTACATCCATTTCTCGCAAGTCAAATTGCTATAATGCTTCTGTCCGAAGGTAGGGTGGTGTTGGTAGTGGAGGCTAAGTTGTTTTGGTACTCTTGTAATCAACAGATCTCGAAGAGAGAATGGAAGGAGAAACTGGTACAGGAAGCAGAATGGCTCTCAGAGTTTACCTGGCCTGTTTGGAATCTGGAACCGGTAGGTTGCATTCTGTGTAGATTAGTCAATTAATGCTCAGCAGAGGAGAGAAATAATCCCAAATATTATTCTTACACTAGTTAGAAAGTTAAGTACTTTTTCCTAAAGGGAAAGCAGAATAGTACATCCTAACTCTACATTCTAGTCATGAAAGAAAGAATTTTCAAAGTTGAGACAGAAATCATAAAGAAAAACATCTAACAATCGAAACATCCACTTTCTAGTCTTATGAATTCTGTCAGAAATTTAGATACTTTATGATTTTCATAAATGTAAATTAAGTTAATGAAGTGCAAGGCATTCATTAATATTGTAATAACCTTGTAAAGCCTAAGAGAAGTCATACTTTGCCCCTGTTAGATGCATGTCCCCAAAGTACCACTGTACTGGTTGAAGTTTTTTTCCCTAATTACGATCTATGTTGCAATGTGCTGTTGCTTGTATAATACTGGAAGTAAGGGCTTGTTATTTTTAACTCTGTTCTTTCACAAATGTGCTAGATAAACATAGAAAAATCTGTTAATCTCTATGTCTTCAATGTACTATTTTGAAATTCTTACCCAGAGAAACCCAGGCATGTGTAATATTTTTTTAAAAATCCCAAATAACCATAGCACCAAAGTATGTTAGTCCCCCAAATATCTTCAGTTTCATCATGATCTTTGAGATCTATATTCCAAAACACAAAATGCCAGAGTATAGAATTGGAAATAGTTAGTCCACCATCTTTAATTAAGAAAATGTAAGTGTGAAGTAATAAAGGATTTAGAAGAACAAGCTGGTTATGTGTGTGCAAACAGATGTCCTCTGGACCTGACTAGCCCCTTGCAGTCATGAATTCACTACAGCTATGGTTACTACATAAAATCTGCACGAAGTTAAACCCCACAACATTGTGAAAGAGGAGAAAGGCTTTGGAGGCTCTGGTTGCTGGTCTCTTCCAAGGTATAAAGGCTGGTAAATAGTACATTTTTCAGCCACTCCCCATTATGCTCATTCAAGCAACTCTCATTAAACTCAGTAAGACAGTTGTACACACACACACACACACACACACACACACTCTCACAAGTAGAATAGGGATTTATTGAAAAGAAAAAGATATTTTGTGGGGGGTAATCGAAAAGGGAGATAAAGTGGTAATTGGTAGAAACAATTAAAATTCATTGTAGATATGTAAAAAAGAAAAAAGAAAGAACAGGCAAACATGAAATTGTACTAACATTTATTTCTTGACTGGATATTCAGCTTTCCACCACTACAACAAAATACCTGAGGTGATTTGTATGTAAGAGAATAGGTTGAATTTGGCTCATAGCTCTACTGGCTCTAGTCCAAGTAGAGGTGGTAATATTCTTTTAGACCTTGGATCTACTGTGGAGTTCCTTGTCAAATTTCTGATGATACCATGTCCAGGAATCAAAACAGAGTAGGTTCTAGATTCCTCCCAGGACCACCCAACAGGACAAACCTTTTAAAAGTTCCATCACCTCCTATGAAACACAAGGATCAAGGGATTAACTGACATATGGGCCCTTGAAGAAGACCTTAAAAATATCCAACCAATAGAGACATTGTCTGAACTTTAATACTGAGATAGCTGTTGGTAGGTATAAATTAATTTATATTGATTACCTGATGTAATTATTAGTTTAAAGTATAATTCTAGAGCACAAATCTTTGTTTCTTTCTGAAGTTTCTTTAATCACTTTTTATCATTTCAAAAATATAAGCAAATATATGGTAGAGAAGTAACTAAAGATAAGTTCATCTCAATTGTACCCTAGAATATTTTGCCATTTCTATCACTGGTCTAATAAATTAGCCCCCAGTTAAAAACAAGAGAAGTAATGTTAAGCAATGAAAAGCTCTACAGCACTATGGGAGAGTTGGTCAACATGTTGTTGAGAATGTTCATCAGGCATGTATAAGATTTGAGGCATCCCAATTGTTCAGTGGAAAGGACTACAACACATGAAACTATTTTTCTGCAGTAGTATTATTAGCAATTATACCTGACCCTTTAAGTGTAGTGCAGAATTCTCAAAACCAGACATACAGATTTCAAATTTTTTTTTAATTGTCTTCCATTTTGACATGTTCTCATAATGTAGCTAAGTCTTCCTTATGGTGTTATCTAAATCCTTGATGCTCAAACTGTATTTACTGAATGATTTGCATTAGTGACACCTGTATTAATCTTGAAAATGTTACAGCAGGTGACATGATGGATTACAATGTTGTGGTGTGTGTGTGTGGCAGGGTGGGTGTGAATCTGTGTGAGTACATGCATGTGGAGACTGGAGAACAGCCTTAGGTGCTTTCCTCAAGAACTGTCCACCTTGGTTTGTGGTATAGTCTCAAATTGACTTCACGTTTATTAATTAGGTGACAAAAGCAGCCAGTTTGCTGCAGGGATCCAGCTGTGTAAAATGACATTTTGGGTTTTGCCTTTTAATGTGAGCATTGGGTACTGAACTTGGATCTTCACACTTGTGTAGCAAACACATAATTTTATCAACCAGTCCTCCCACTGAAAAAGAATAGTATAAAGATGATATAATGTTGTTTTTGTGCTTTTGCTTTTGTTGATTGTTGTCTTTGGAGTTGTCTCTGCATATGCCTGGAAGCGCATCCTCTTTGTTTTATTTTAAATGGTCCAACATTTACAGAGTTACCATTAGACATTTTCAGTAGATTTTTGTATACAACAGAAAGAGGTATGGTTTATTTTATTGAATGAAAGGAAAATATTAGACAAGAATGTTCAAGATACAGAGAGAAGAACACTTGTGTACTTTTGGAACAGCTATACATTAATATCAAATATATGGGAAATAATGTGGACCTCTACAAAGTAGTAAAACTAGAATTTTCACATTACTCGAGTAATTTACTTTGGGATATCCATCCAAAGCTGTCAAATTAGCATGTGAGACAGATACTTGCTATCCCATATTTATCTCAGAACCATTCACCGAAGTCAATATATGCAATTAACCATAGCTGAATGAATGAGTAATGAAAATGAGGTTTAAATACATAATGGTATATCATTCAGTCACATAAAAGGGTTTATGTTATTTTCAACGACATGCATGGAACTCTCTTATACTAAATTATACTCCTATGTGGAAGGGGAAAAGTTGGTTCTATAAAATAAGAGAATAGAATAATGGTCACTATAGATTCATAAGAGGGGTAAATGAAAATGGAGGTTGGATAAGGGTTTCCAAATAAAATTAGATGAGGTTAAATTCTCACATCTTCTAGTGAGTTGGCTATAATTTGATATAGTTTTATACATTTTATAAATTACTGGAGGAGAAGAATTCATAGCCCACAGGAATAAAGCTATGGTGACTCTTTAAAGTAACAGGCTCGACATGAAGGCTGAGACAGGGGAACACAGATTTGAGGACAACATGAGCCTCACAGTAAAATCTGTCTCAAATTCCAAAATAAACTAATTTGAGAGGGAAATGCTAGTATGCCCAATTTGATGATGACCTGTTGTCTCTCTGTATTATCTTGCTATACTCTATTCAATAAATAGATAAAAATTCATATCAATGAAACAGAAAAATCAAATATAGTTCCTGAGCCCCACTTCAAATCTAGAGTTAGAACTTGTACTGTAATAAAAAAGAAAGATGATTCTAGCATGTATTATAGCATGTGAGGAAGCCCTGATATGAACTAAGGATTCCCTTAGGTCCAGGGTAAAGAATTCTCTGACAAAAGGGGAAACCTGTTCTTACCTTTAATATTTTCTTGTTAGTACTTTTGTTGAAATCTTCCATCCCTCTTCTCCTACTTCTCTTTCCTCCGTATCTTCCTTCCTTCTTCTATCCATCCATTCTCCTCACCATCATTCTGAATATCACTTTATCCCTTGAGTATTACTGTTTCAGGCAGAACTTTCAACACAAATTAGGTTACATTCACTGATGTTTCATCTGTATTGTGCAATTGTTTCTGCCCTTCTTGATACCTACCCCCTTTATCTTCTTCCCAAGTGACAGTGAAGTTTTCAGTTGTAATCTGAGTCAAGCCTGGGGACACTTGCCTATAGTCCTAGTACTCAGAAAGATGTGGCAGGAGGGTTAATAGTTCAAAGCTAGCCAGGCATATCCAGGAGACCCAGTGTCTTATTAAATGCTTACATCCTCCTCCCCACATATCACTCACATCACACTTCCCATTGTTTAAAAGATCCAGCTACACCGGTTTCCTTTCTGTCCTTTGAATACAACAGAGGTTTACACCTGAGGAATTTGCATTTTTTCTTTGTGTATTTATATATTCTGTCTGTTTGTTAGTGGCTGGTCCTTGCCTATATATCACAGTTCTAATTCCTCTAATCTCCACTGAAAGGTCACCCTATGAGGAAGTCTTATATGTTAATGCAAAACATTTTAAATAGTCACTTTAGCATCTTTACATTTACCATTAGGTAAAAGTATGTATTGGGATATTCAATCACTACGAATGGGCAAAAAACTTTGCATGTATTCTTATATTTGTCTCACGGACCACTGTTTGGGGCTTGGAAACACTCTTTATCTTAAATTGATGAAAACCAAATTCATCATTTCAGGTAATTGGCAAATAGCATGTTGGGCACATACTGTATTCAGTCATTTTCCTAAATGCTGGAGAAAAGGTATTAAAAAGAAACAAGAAAATATAAAGCAGTCTCAGCTTTTGGGATGTTCATGACTAGAGGAGATAGACAGGCATAATGATAGATTATTATAAGTGAGTGGGATTTTAATAGAAGAGGTCATTTTAAACTGAGAAATTAAATCAAAAGCTTTTATGAAAGGATTTGATTTATTAGTGCAATGATGACTCCTTGTGGTTATATATTTTGACATTATTCTAATCATGGAAAGAATCTACTGCCTATAAGTTGAAATGAGAAAAGACAAATGGAAAATGCCATAAGCCATACATTCCCAGAAGGAATCCATAAGTAATGATGCAGATCAATTTGAATGTGTATATGAATCACCATGATAGGGATTTTTTTTGAATAAGAAGCTGGTGTTTATTGTGCAAGCATAATTGTTTAATGTTCTAGGAGTTCCAAATATTATGATCTATACTTTCTGAGTGGAAATTAATAAAAACAAAACTCCAATGTGCAAAATCATAAAATATTAATTTTGAAGGGCATGTTTAGCTCTAGGGGTATAGATAAATGACAGAGTTCTTGCACAGAGCATACATAGCCCCAGCTTCTACCACCAAACTATAAAGAGTCTCACTCTGTTAAGATGTTTTTCACCCCTAATAAAAATGTCTTTTTAAAAGCATCTTAGACCAAAGACATTATTAAATTATTTTTATACATGTATTCAACGAAATATAATAATATACATCTTCAAGTTCCCACCAGCTGCCTCTGCATTTCTTCTCCCATATCCCCTCACACTTTCATTTTTTTTCGTTTTCTTCCTCCTCTCCCTCTCCCTCTTCTCATTCTCTTCTCCTTCTCCTTCTCCTCCTCCTCCTCCTCCTCCTCCTCCTCTTCCTCCTCCTCCTCCT
>NC_034593.1:64818542-64820946 GCF_900095145.1 Mus pahari
TCCTCCTCCTCCTCCTCCTCCTCCCCCTCCTTCTTCTCCTTCTCTGCTTTCCCCTTTCCTTATCTTCACCCTTCCCTTCTATTTTTTTTGTTGAAAAACTATTCTTATACAGGGTTTTCTGATTATGAGTTGGATTTCCGGACCGCCACTGAGATCCTATCTCCCCTCCTATCTGAATCCACACACTTCCTGCCTGTCTTTGGATGACAGACAGTCATCTAAAGAATAATAATAAAATAAGACAAGACAAAACCCAAACAAACTGGAATAGGATAAAAGAAACAAACCAAAGAACAACAGCCAAAGAAAAATCACAAGGTGCACACATAGAAACAGAGACATACATGTTCACAGACACAGGTTTCCCAAAATACCACAAAAGTGGAAGCCATAATATATGAGCAAAAGACCTGATGGATAAAAATAAAATACTAAGCAATGACAAATTATTAAGAGATAAAAAACATCAAAAAATACTATTGAATTTATATTATGTTGGCCATCTACTGCTCAGTATGGGCCCTGTCTTGAGAATGGTGTGTAAGAATAACTTGGAGAAAACTAACTTTTCATTTCTGTGTGGTTATCAACTGGAGATAGCTTCAGGGTAGATATGTATTCCAGTGTCCACTTTATCTCTCAGCACTAGAACCACATCTAGTTCAGACATGTTCAAGTCCTGTGCTTGCTGTTGCAGTCTCCCTTCCGTCCTATGTATACACTATCCGTTCAGCTGTGTTTAGAAAGTCTTGTTTCCTTCCTGTTCTTTATCAGGACTCTAAAATATTTCCCCTCCTCACTTCTATAGTGTTTCCTATACCCTGAGGGAAAGGATTTGATGAAGTCATCCCTTTCAGGTCCAAGAGTTCAAAGTTTCTCCCTGTCTATACATTCTCTCTTTGTGGGTCTATTTTTTTTTTTTTTTTTTTTTTTAGGTCTACTGTAGGAGGAAACTTCTCTGATGATTGCTGAATAAAATTTTTACCTACAAATATAGCAGCATGTCATTAGCAGTCATTTGGTTGCAACATACCTTTAGAAAAGCAGTATTTTGTTTTGTTTTGTTTTGTTTTCTCCCAAGTCCCAGACCTACTTGGCCACACAAGCAATGTCAGGCACAAGTTTTATGCCCTTAAATCTAATCAGATATTTTTTGGTCATTTCCTGAAATTTTGTGCCATTACTACAATAGCACATGATACAGGGATATCATTATTGTAGGTTTTGTAGCTCGGTTGATGTTTACTTTTGCCTATTGGTAGCATGCAGAGTACATACCAGTACCATCAACACTATTTGGTAGGATTAAAGGCTACAGGTGGGCATCTGCTCAACTTCCCCATGTTCAATGAGTTGTGTAGATAGTTTCTTCAGCACTGAGGCCTTACACCTATATTGAAGAGAGCAATCAATACCTCCCCTAAACCAAAAATGGAAATAGACAGGGTTCATATCTGTGGGTTCTTATATGGGATCAATTTTGTACAACAACTTGATTATGGTGAATTTACTGAGATCACATTGATACATGTGATATTTTAGGAAGCTTCTACTGCGGTAAGTTGTAAAACAAACCTCAAATTTCCCTTATTTTTAGTTGGTATTCCCAATATTTCTTCCTGTATCTGTCTCTTTCTCGCCACCTCCTTTACCTTGGTCCTCATATCATCCCTAACTATATATTCTATTCCTTCTTCCATGGGAGATCCATCATGCAACCCTAGACCCTTAAGCTGTACATAATTTTATGGCTATATAGATCAGAGCTTACGCTTCTTAGAAGTAACATCCACCATATTCATATAAGCAGATGCATACTACATTTGTAATTCTTGCTTTGGGTTACATCACACAATGTTTTCCATTTCCATCCACCTATCTGTGAACTTCATGATTTCATTCCTTTCAGTGGCAGAGTAACATTCCATTGTGTAAAATACCACATTCCCTTTATTCAGTCATCCACTAATAGACATGTAGGCTGCTTTCAATTTCTAGCTATTACAAATACAGCAGCAATAACGATGGCTGAGCAAGTGTTTGGGTAGCGAAATTAACCATCTTCTGCATATATGCACAAGAATTATGTAACTGGATCTTGAAGAAGATGTATTTCTAGCTTTCTAAAGAACTACTATTTGTTGAAGATGTTGTTTTTTGTTTTAGTCTGGATTACTGGCTTATATTTCTTTAAAAGAATCAGGTGTTCATAGGTATGAGGACTTATATCTTGGTCTTCAATTCTATTTCTTTTATCAACATGTTTGTTTTTGTGCCAATACCATGCTTTTATTACTACTGCTATACCTCTACGCTATAGCTTGAAACTGGAGATGGTGATATGTCTAGCAGTTCTTTCATTATTCTGTATCGTGTTTTGCTTAAGATGTCCTGTTTTTTTTTT
>NC_034593.1:64821131-64835164 GCF_900095145.1 Mus pahari
TGTGTGTGTGTGTGTGTGTGTGTGTGTGTGTGTTTGTATGTTTCCATATGAAATTGAAAATTGTCTTTTCATGATATGTAAAGAATTGTATTGGAATCTTGAAGGGGATTGTTTTAAATCTATACATTATTTTTGTGGTATGGTATTTTTTACTATATTATTAATGCTATTGATCTATGAGTATGGGGAATCATTTTGTCTTATATATTCTTTGAATTTATTTCCTCCATGTCCTAAAGTGTTTATCATACAAAGTTCCACTTGCTTAGTCAGAATCACTGCAAGGTACTTTTCATGAGGTTAGTGTGAAAAATGTTTTATTCCCTGATTTCTTCCTTAGTCCCTGTGTTAATTTTATATAGGTAGACTACTTATTTTCATGAATTGATTTTGTGTCCTGCTAATTTTCTGAAAGTATTTTTCAGCTGTAAGAGTTACCTGGTGGAAATTTTAGTGTCTCCTGTGCATGCTATCATATCATCATAAATAAGGATGCTTTGATTTTTGTTTGTTTGTTTGATCACCTTAATCTCCTTCAATTGTTTTATTGCTCTAACTAAAACTTCAAGTACTGTATTGGACAGGTATGGAGAAAGTGGACAATCTTGTCATGTTTTTGTTTTTTAATATATTTTTAAGTTTCTTTTTATTGGTTATTTTATTTACATTTTAAATGTTACCCCCTTCCCAGTTTCTCCTTCACCAGCCTCTTTTTTTAAAAAATATTTATTTATTATATGTAAGTACACTGTAGCTGTCTTCAGACACTCCAGAAGAGGGCATCAGATCTTGTTAGGGATGGTTATGAGCCACCATGTGGTTGCTGGGATTTGAACTCTGGACCTTTGGAAGAGCAGTCGGGCGCTCTTACCCACTGAGCCATCTCACCAGCCCCTTCACAAGCCTCTTATCCTCTCCTCCTTTCCCCTGCCTCTAGGAGGGTGCTTCCCCACCCACCCACCCACCAACTCCTGCCTTCACAGTCCAGTGTTCCTGTGTTATCAAGCCTCCAAAGGGCCAAGAGGTTCCGCTCCCAGATAAGGCAATCCTCTGCTACATATCAAGCTGGAGCCATGGGTACTCCCTGTGTACTCTTTGGTTGGTGGTTTAGTCCCTGGTTTTAATAGAAATTCTTTAAGTTTGTGACTATCTGGCTTGATGTTGGACTTGTAGCATGAAGGGTATTATATTTGGTCAAAGGCCTTTTCTTTCTTTTCTTTTCTTTTTTTTTGTTTCAAATGAGGGTTTCTTTCTTTTTTTTTTTTTTTTTTCATTTAGTTTGTTTACATGGTGAATTATTTTATTTATTTATGTTAAACCATCCTTGCATTTCTGGGATGAAGCCTACTTGATCACAGTAGATGATTTTTTTAAAGTATGTTACATTCAGTTTGCAAGTATTTTTATTAAGATTTTGTACATGCATGTTCCTAACGAAAGTTGTTTATAATACTCATTCTTGTTTGGTTTTTCTGTGGTTTAGGTATTGGATAATTATCCCTACTCTGTAGAGTAATGTTGCAAGTATTGACAGTAACTCTTCTTTAAAAGTTTTGTAGAATTTATCACTGAAGCCAGCTGACCCTGGGCTTTCTTGTTACTGTTGCTGTTGGTGACTTTTAATGGATACTTCTAGTTCACCAGGGCTATAGGTCTGTATGAATTGTTTATGTGATCTTTATTTGACTTTTCATATGTGTGTATATGAGGAAAATTATCCACTTTTTAGATATTCTAATTAGTGAAGTGCATTTTTTTAACATATATCCTTTTCTGGATTTCCTTGACATCTGTTGTTATGTTCTCCTGTTTATCTCTAATTTTATTAACTTGGATCTTCTCTCTTCATTTTAGTTAATTTGGATAAGTATTGATAATCTTATTGATTTTCTCAGTGAGCCAACTCTTTGTTTCATTGAGACTTGAAATTACTTTTATTCATTGATTCTATTTTATTGATTTCAGACCTGAATTTGAGTATTTCTTGTCATCTACTCATTTTTGGTGTGGCTACTTCTTTTACTTTTTCTTCTTTTTAAGTGACTTGTATGAGAGCTCACCAATTTCTTATGGAGATAGCTTCTTATAAGTGATAGGACCTTTGTTCACTTCCTCCTCTCAGTACTAGGGACTCCATATGGCGTGGATACACACACACACACACACACATACACACACACACACACACACACAAAGACATTGGTTATATAGTTTTCACCATCATCTCTGACACTTTTTTTCATTGTTGTTATTAGATATTTTCTTTTTTTACAGTTCAAATGTTATTACCTTTCCTGATTTCCCCACAAAAAAAGCCTTATCCCCTACTACCTCCCCCTGCTCACCAACCCACCCACACCTGCTTCCTGGCCATAGTATTCCCCTACATGGGGCATAGAACTTTCACAGGACCAAGTGCCTCTCCTCCCATTGATGAACAACAAGGCCAACCTCTGCTACATGTGCAGTTGGAGCAATGGGTCCCGCCATGTATACTCTTTGGTTGGTGGTTTAGTCCCTGGGAGCTCTGGGGATAGTGGTTAGTTCATACTGTTGTTCCTCCTATGGGGCTGCAAACCCCTTCAGCTCCTTGGGTTCTTTCTCTGGCTTCTCCACTGGGGACCCTGTACTCAGTCCAATGGTTGGCTGTGAGCATCCCATCCAGGACTAAGTTTTACAAGGTCTATTACTCTCTGTGCATTGTTCTGCTAAGAATTTCTGTATTAATTCTCAGCTCCTGGAAGAAAAGCCTTCTCTGATTCTGGCTAAGCAAGACACTTAACTCCGGGTATAGCAGAATGCCATTAGGAGTAGTTTTATTTCTACATTCTCTCACAGAACAATATTTTCCTCCCTATGCCCATGGTCTATCTAGTTCCGGTTCTTTGCACTCCCGCAGTGTCTGGCATGAATTCTATCTAATGGATTGTAAATTAAATCCAGTCAGACAGTGCTTGCTTACTCTCACAGTAAATCCACTATTGAACCAGCATATTAGGCAGATAAGTCACCATTGTAGATCACAGGATTTGTAGATAAGTTAGTGATTGGTTAACTTACTTGTTGGTAGGTGCAGAGTACATTCTAGTATCATGAATATTAGTTAGTAGGAGCAAATACTCTAATTATGCACCAGTTTTACCTCTCTGTCTTCAATTAGATGTATGAGTTCTGTCTTCAGTATTAGGGACTTACAATTAGTTTGTATAGAGCAACCAATAGCCATGGAGCTAACCCGAATTATTTTGCATGGTTTTCTGGACCACTTTCACCAATAGTTTGATTAGATGTAACTCATTTCTGGCACTGAAGGTCTCAATTGATGCCCAACGATATCTAGTTGGTAATTTTTCTTCTCCATTATTTGGTAACTCTTTTGGATTATGCGTTTATTTATTTAATTAATTAATTTATTTATTTATTTATTTATTTATTTATTTATTTATTTATTTATTATTTAAGAAAGATAAGACATACTTTAATAAACCTTCAAATAGCCATTAGTGTCAACTGTCCTCCCTGTAATCTGTCTCTCTTAATGCCTCTTTCCTTCCCATTAACATGTACTATATAGGGAAGCAGATGAAGCAGAATGGGGCATAAGGGGAAGGAGGAGTGGAAAGGGAGTATTAAGTCATAGGTTAAAGGAAAGTAAAAAGGCCATGCTGAGGGTGGATATTTGTGGGAAGGATTACTGGACACTCTTGTTTAAATACATTAATATTGTATTAAACTACCTTTAGATATCTATTGTTTAAAAAGATTTATGTATTTATTTTATATACGTGAGTACAGTGTAGCTGTCCTCAGACACACCAGAAGGGAACATCAGATCCAATTTCAGATGGTTGTAAGCACCATGTGGTTGCCAAGAATTGAATTTAGTACTTTTGGAAGAAGAGACAGTGCTCTTAACCCTTGAGCCATCTCTCCAGACCCAATTATCTATTTTCATATTTATAGACAAAGTCCATCAGCCTTAACTGGAGGTTCTCTTTGCAATTGGTAGCACAGAAATTTACAGCTGTCAACGAATCATAAAAATAAATAAGTGAAGTTTGAGGGTTCAGCTTTCAACAAGACATGTATACCAGCCAATCACCTTAAAGTTCAGAAAACTCTAAGAAAGGAGAAAAGAAGTATGCATGAGATGGTGTGAAAGGGTCATGATTGCTATCCTCTAGACTCGACACACAATTTCAGCCTTGAATCATAACAACTAGTCCCATCAAAAATCTATCATAGAAAAGTGAGGGGCACAAATGACACTGCTTTCTATTGAATAATTGGCTGCGGTAAAAGAAACCATTATATTTAGTTATGTACTCATTGCTAAGCCCACCAGGCTTCAGTTGATAATCCCAAGCTTATGGTTGCACAGATGTCCCTGGTTAAATTCAATGTGTCAGAAAACAAATTGACATGAATATGAGAAAGGGGCTTCAGTGAAAAGGATAGTAGACACGAGTGGGAGATAGAAGGGACTATAGGAGGGGAGCAGTGGTCAGTGTACATTGCCCACCTTTGTAAAAGAACACATTTAAATGAAAGAAATCAGATATTTTTGAGACTATATAAAAATGTTTCATCTTATTATGAGTCTTTAGATCTTGGAAAACACAGTGTGACTTATACAGTGCATAATTAGATATGACATAAATTCAGAAAGTTGTAAGAAAGTTATAATTTTATATCACAAAATATGATTTCTATGCACTGAAATTCTTCATAACATTTAAAGTTCAATATTTTAAAATGTATTAACTTTTTGTTATAAATTTCCTAATTTCTTCTATATATATGTATATATGTATATATATGCATATATATATATGCATATATATATATATGCAAAATGATAATCCAGCACAGATTTAAACTCTAAGTGTCTACATTATAATTAATTTGCATTATCAAACTATTGTAAATACTTAGGAAAAGCTTCAAAATATTTCTTGAAAACATCTTATTTTATCATAGTGAGGGAGAAGGGGAGGGGGAGGGAAGGAGAAAAGGGATTATTCTTACCTTTCAGATCTTAAAGATTTAGAGACACACATGTACCTATGTGAAGAGGAGTATATTCTAATATAGACTGTGTGTGTAGAACCATCTACTAGAGGAAGTGATCAAAGACCAGTCAAAGGGAATGTATTCAGTGAAATTGTAGGTATTCCAAAATAAAACAAAAGAGCATGCCTTGATTCTTATAGCTGATAAATTTTGGATTGTAACAAGAAAAAATATTTCAAAAATTGTTGTCACTCACATCAGAGGATTTTTAAACACAAACTGATATTTTTTTCACAAAAGAAAAACGGCTTGAAATTGTCACTCCGTTGAAATTTACAGAACAAAGAGAAAGTTGACAACAGGAGGGAATAATTGCTAGTGTTTGTGTGCATGCACGTCCATCACCCCATTTGCTTAGTCTTCCCTAAATTATAATTTGTAAGATATTGACATCTGAATCTCATAAACTATATTTAAATACATGATGTGGATTTTAAAATTAAAACAATCGTTCTTCATGCATTATTTCTATTTTTCTTTCTTTTCACCTTTTAAATGCATTCCCTCAATTCCTTTTCTTCTTTTTTTTTAAACATAATTTTTTTGGACTCGACATAATTGGCTGTGATTGGTGTTTGCATTAAGGAGTGCTGGTTTTTAACAGTGGGTGTAGGGATTTTATAGGAAGCCATGTGTGTATCATATCCCATCAGAATTTACTTAACATTTTCTTCATTGATTCACATAGTGTTAATAGCCTTCCCAGGAACTTGAAAGAATAATGATACAGGATAAAAGGAATCTTCCCTTGATTGTACCCTAATTATTCATAAAAGAAAAGATAATTGATTTACTTAATATGAATTTTTTATGATTATAAGATTTTCCTAAGGAATGAAGATCCAATGGAATAGGAAAAACAATTCATATATTTGTGAATATATATAATATATCTATTGTTCAGGGGAAACATGATAGAGCAATGAAGGTATGATTCAATAGTGAGTATGAGCTTAGGGATTTAACAATATTCTTTTTCCTGTCCCTTCTCTGTGGTCTTGAGTTCAGAGATAAGGGTGCACCGTTCATCAGTGGAGAGAGCAGTTTGATCAGATCATGATCAGGAGGGCAGAAAATGCTGCTTTATGACCCACTTCAGGAGAGGAGGGCTGGGCAAAAGCCAGTCACTTTTGAGTCTTTTTCTCTTTTCTCAAATTCCTTAAAATATTCAACTTCTCGTGGTTCTGCTTTTTGGTGACAAGAGGCAATGATTTAATCACCCAGCAGTCAACAGAATTTTTTAAAACAATTTTTATTAGACATTTTCTTCATTTAAATTTCAAATGCTATCCCCAACAGAAAATTTAAAATGATGAGGCATTCAAGAGGTATTTTCGGCAACTTACTGGCTTATTCTCACTCTTTACATGATATCCATCAGATTCAAAAGATGCTTTTATTTTTTTTTCCTTCCTTTTCTATTTACAAATACATTCTATGTAGGTACTGGAAATAGTAAATGTGAAATTTCTTGCTCTAGTAACCAAAGTTAATATTTTTGAAAACTGTGTATCAACTGTGTATCAATGAGAATAAATTAACATTTCATTATTATTCTACCTGAATCATTGGCATTGCTGTTTTATATTCCAGGAACAGATTTTTTTTGTTGTTGTTGTTAAAAAAAAATAGACTGTCAGGAGCCTAGAATGACTGTCCTCTGAGTGGGTCTACCAGCAGCTGACTGAGGCAGATGCAGATACTTACAGCCAACTATTGGACTGAGGTTGTGGACCCCTATGGAAGAGTTAGGGGAATGACTGAAGAAGCTGAAGGGTGTGAGGATGATATCCCCATAGGAAGACCAACAATGTCAACCAACCTGGACCACTGGCAACTCCCAGGGACTAAACCACCAACCATAGTGCACACATGAGTTGGTCCCTATGTCTTGTCTGGCCTCAGTAGGAGAGGATATGCCTAATCCTATAGAGACTTGACACCCCAGGGAAATGGTGTGTGTGTGGAGGGCACCCTCTTAAAGGTGAAAGGGAGGCTGCATGGGGTAAAGAACTTTGGGAGGATGCAACATTTAAAATGTAAATAAATAGAATAATGAATTAACATTAAAAAATACAGAATGTCACATTAAAAACTTTCTCATTAAATAAATAAATCTGACATAGAATTCTAGAAACTATCGACAAAGCATAAATTTGCTAAGTATCTATTTATATACTAGGGAGAGAAGTTGCATGTCCACACTAGTGTGAAGGTCAGAGGACAATTGAAGGAGTTGGTTCTCTCCTGCCACCATGTGGGCTATGGGAACAGAACTCAAATTCTCAGGCTTAGTGGCAAGTGCCTTTGTGATATGAACCATCTCACCATCCCACAGCTATTTGTTTATGAAAAATGAAATTTAATATGTGTGCTTTAGACTCAAATGTGTACTAAGGTAATATTTTGAGGGCAATTAACATATATTCTAAGCAATATAAATATTTGCCTTTCTTCACTGACTTCTCATCTCTTCCTCCCTTTCATATAGAGACAACAATCTCAATGAACTAGTCTGTTAGCTCTGAGACACACACGTTTATGTTTCTACCGTTTCAGAGGCAGGGTCAGGAGTTGGCTATTCATTTCATACAATGTTTGATGTTGATTTTGGAAGTCAATAATAATCAACCTCTTTCCTCTTTGACTTCATATTAGAATTATCTGGAGAATTTCAAAACCTTTAAATGAAGTGCTTCCATCCCATTACAAGTATACCTTTTTTTTTTTTTTTTTTTTTGAGAGGCTTGCATTGGTATAAAAAAGAGTCCATGTGTCAGTATTTCTTAAACTCTAGTTGACTCTCTTAAGGCAGAAAAGCATTTCAAGTGAATACTTTTGGCTAGAACACTCTTTTAAAGCTTGAATTTATAAGAATCATAAAAATCATGAAATATAGTCTGAGTATATTGCCAACTGGACTTGCTGTGTGCTTATTGCATGCACACTTTCAGTTCCCAACAAACAAACAAACAAACAAACAAACCAACAAACAGAAACAGGAGGGCTGGTTAAGTTTCATTTGTCCAATTTTTCCATTACAAAACAAATATTAAGTGTAATTTTATGCTGGCTATTTGTTAAATTCAGATGCAAAGATAAAATATGTATACAAATTTATAAAATATTTACCTACACAACATATAAATATCTAAAACTATATTAGAACTTTATGTATGTGGGTGTTTTGCTTACAAATATGTCTGTGCACCACATTTGTACCCGGTGCCCAAGAAGGCCACAAGAGGGTTTTTTCAGAGGCCCTGGGATTGTCATTACAGGTAGTTGTAGCCACCCCATGAGAATGCTGGAAAGCAGTCCCAGATCCTCTAGAAAAGCAGACAGTCCTCTTCATCACTGAACAAGGTCTCTATCCATGAATAAAATGTGTTTGGCTCCTGAAGTGTGTGGGAAAATGATACCGAGTGTTACAAGTTCATAAATGACGTTTTAAAATTGCTTTGGCAGAAAAATGCCTTCTGTAATAAGGAAGTCAATCCTATTTGTCATGGAGTTTAGTATCAGATTAGCAGTTAAAGTTACTAGTAATGATGGTAATAATAATAACAACAACAGTAATAAGAATAATAATATTACAGACATTATTTCTTGAGGGAATCTATACAGTGACCAGATGTTTGAAGTCAACCCAAGATGAGATGACAGATAGAGAGACGCAGCTGCCGCAGGTGCAAAAAATTTATACCCTTTGATTTTCTCAATGGACTACCACTAAAAATGTATAAAACAATGTCATAATGCTTTTGTGTCCTTAGTAGTATTAATTTATCTCTAAAATCTTGAATATACTTGCTAGAATAAAGTTCTTAAACTGTAGTGGACATTGTAATAACCTTGAGGTCTTGATACAACATGGACTCACTTACCTTCAGCTCTTTCTTTCCTGGATTTTATTTTATTCAAAAGATATGTAATTGAGAAATGGGATCCCAAATTACATTTTTTTCTTTCTTTACTTTTTAAAAAAATAGACTCTCTTCCTCTATGTATCACAGGACAGGAATTGGGCTCATTGTCTTCCTGCCTCAACCCCTGAAGTGATCTGATGAGCAGTACAAACTACCAAGTTCAGTGAAGACATTCAATCTCTAAGAAGTCCCCGATGATACTGGTGGTCCTGATACTCGCACCACACTGTAAGAACTACTGTTCTTAAATAAATATGAGAATACATGTCAGGTGAGCTGGGTTTAGATCATTGCTTTAATATGGTATTTCATCTTTGTGAATCACCTCACCTATAAATGAGAGTTTCAGATACATTTTAGTTCATCTTCTGTTCATATAAGAGACTACCATGCGACAATTAATTCACAACCAACAGTTTTGTTTCTCCAAGTTAAAAAGTCTGGAAAGTCCAGTATATACTTACCAGCTCTTGTGATAGATATCTTTATGGTCAGGATATGATGGGAGGTGCATCACCATAAGATACATCCATGTGTCCTTTCCTCCTATAAAGCCATTAGTTGCACCATGCAGACACCACTTGCATGAATACCTCTATCTCTACATCACCTCCCAAGGGCTCTTTTCCAAATATTATCAACACGGGATTTTAAATATTACATCCCCAAAACATGAACTTTGTGGGGAACATATTCAGCTTATATGAGATGGGATGATACCTATGATAAAGAAGTATGAATGACTTAACCTAAACATGAGTTCCTCAAACTGAAAACACTCTCAGTTTCTAAATGTCAGCACCCATTAGCCAACAAAAAGTCCATTAGTCAGTCCCACTCGTTTTCGGTTGGCTTCAGTTCGTGAACCATTGCTCTTCCTTTTGGAATCTGGTCATGACATCCAGCATCTGAAAGATATATTTCAATGTTCTCCTGGCTCAGGTGTTGTCCGGGAAATGATTTCCAATATGTAAATGAAATGTAATGATTTTTCCCTATTACAGTTTCACTGGAGTCCTAATAATGTACCCAGATGTCATTGCTTCCACATAGCTGCTTGCTAGCCAAGGGTTCACGTTTTCTAACATCTCTAGCCTTCCTTGATCTAGCCCAAATTTGGCCATTCGCACAATTTATACTTCAGAACATGCACTGACGGTTGCGCCAGTGGAGGGCGCTGTTGACCTGCGAATTATGAACGCCGGTGTTCTATGGGAACAGTTCCCACTGCAGGTGAGGAACTAGTTTCAAAACATTTTTTGCCCTGTTGGTTTTCACTGAGCTAAGCTGCTTATTTTGCTTCGAATAGAAGTTTACTTTATGAAACCATTGCCCCAGTGGCTTCTGCTCCTTACTGGGTGGCTGGTAAAAGACAGGAATAAAATAAAAGAGTAAAACAACAGAAAACTGAATGTTGTGAACAGTTCCTTAGGAAGCAAATGTTAACATCTAGAGGAGATGCATTCTCTTTGTTAAGATAAGCATAATTTAAATGAGTACTTCTGCACCCATGAATGTTTATCATTCAAGTCACATTTCCTTTGCAGTTCCACGGTGGATGATTATTTATTCTAATAGATTAAGTAGATTTAAAGTATTAAATATAGTGCTGAAGTATAGGACTAATGAATAATACCAGTAATCTGTATGAGGAGAAAGCATTCTCATGAAGGCAGGGGAAAAAAAATCAAGAATATGCAGAAAACATTTAAACTTTCAGAATGAAAATTTACAAACCTGCTTCCTATGTTTATTTTTTCTATACTAAAATATGGTTAAGAACAGTTGACTATGTGTCCCCCACCCCAAATAACTGTAAGATAAAAGCAAGAAGCACAAAATGCCATTATAGTACTTTTATGTAAACAAACAGAAAATAATGTAGGCTCTGTAAGTATTTTGATTGGGATTTTTCTATTCATAGTTGACTTTTTTTTCCTTTGACTTTTTAAAAGGAAAAGTGTGAACCCCTTGCAGGGCAATGTTTGCTTTCCAGGGCTCAGGCTCCCTCTACCCACTAGAGTATTAAGAGCATGACATCTCATTTGCATGCACCTTAAGGAACAGATTACCTTGCCGTAATGTACATCTTCAGGCTTTGAAAGTATCTCAGGAAGTCAGAGATATCACTAAAGATTTTATGTCAGGTAAACATGTAGTTCTAGCTTATTAACATCTCATCCAAGGGAAGCAGAAATTAATATGATTTCCTTAACATCAAATCTATAACAAAGTCATTATATTCTTAAGCCTATTCAATCTCCATTATCTTTTGTCCTCATAAAGAACTTGATAAGAACAACCTTTTCTGTTGTGCTTAGCTTGGCTTGGCTTTTCCTTAGAGATGGGATGTTTCTACACTCCAGAATGCCTTCTGATCTGTAAACTCTTATGCCTTCAGTTTTCCTAGTGCTTGGACTAAAGGTCTGTGCCTCCATGCCTCCATGTTAATATTTTAACATGTATATATAATATTTGTGTGTATGTATATGTGTGTATATATATATATATATATATATATATACTCATATATATATATATATATATATATATATATATATATATATATATACTCACACACATACATGCATATACACAATGACATCATGCACATACACACATACGAACCATACATCCATACATAGATAGACACACACAAACACATATGTACACCTATACATATAACCACACATACACAAAGATACACACACACACACACACACACACACATACACACATCCAATGTCACATACCCACAAAAGACAAAATACATATATACAGAGAGACAATACACAAAGAAATGTGTAAACAAAAACAAAATATACATACAATAAATATACAAACTTTATGTGTTTAAGATTACAGCTCCCTAGTTCCTTTTCTGTTCTATTTAATTTTCTTTTCTTTTTTTATAATCTATCCATTTACTCAGTTTACATCCCAATCACAGCCCTTCTCTTCTCCTGGTTCCACCCCTCACACACATACACACACAGATCCTCCTCCCCCCTCCCTTCCCCTTCTTCTCTGAGGAGGAGGAGGCCCTCCCCAGGCATCAACCAATCCCTCGCACATCACATCAATTGCAGGACTAGGTGCATATACTCCAACTGAGGCCAGACAAGGTGGTCCAGGTAGGGCAATGGGCAGATCCACAGGCAGGCAACAGAGTCAGGGACTGCCCCTGCTGCATTTGTTGGTGGACCCACATGAACACCAAACTGCATATTTGTTGCATATTGCAGGTGGCTTAGGTCCAGCCCATGTGCAGTGTAAATTATTAAAAATCCCCTCTGTGCTACAGTTGGGCGTGAGTGTAACGCTGCACCCACCCAGGAGCTCCTGATTCACAAATGAAAGACACACACACACACACACACACACACACACACACACACACACACACTGGCTTCTTTATGATAAACTAGCTCAATGACTGGGTACTTCTGAATCTTACAAAATCTACATTTTATCTTTGCTTCCCTGGCTCGTTCTGGGCAGTCGCCTTACCTTTGTTGACCCAGACCCTTCTGGACAGGCCATCCTGGGGCCATGTTCCCTCTTGTAGCTACATTTCGTTCATCTCTGTACACCCTTCTTTTTGTGGAATCCCTTCCTGCTCTCCTGTGTTTCTTGCCTGGAACCTAAAAGTCCTGCCTCTGTCTCCCTGCTGAGCCATTGGCTGCTGGCAACTTTATTTCCCAATCAAACCCAATTGGAGGAGGGACCTGCATCATCTTATAAAGCAGATGTGGTAATTCCCATGTAATTTGGGAATCTGTTAAATCAATTCCACAACACCCATGTTTGCTCATTGGTTGGTGGTTCAGTTTCTTGTCTTTGCTGAAATCCTAAGCTATTTTCCCAATACAGTCATCTCTTTCCATTAGCCGAGACACCAATGTTTGTGCTGCAAGTCCTAAGACTCTTAGCTCAGATGCTTCAGTGGCTCCAAGTAGCTCTTGGGCCCCCAGTATTTCTAACTTTCAATAACTTTCTGGTTCTATCAAATTCAGCATACTATGCCCTGCACCCCTATATCAAATAGTTTCTATATGCTTCTAATAGCATATTCATCCCTACATGATTTGTTAACTTTCAGGGTTTTTTCCCAAATCTACTCTTGTCCTGCTACATACGAAATAAGTAACTTGAAAGTCTGTGAGAGTGTATTGATTGGTGATAGATGTTGAAAGCCCAGACCACCATCCATTTGAAAACTGGTTGAACATGAGGTAGGCAGTCAGTCAGAAGTGAGTGTTCCTCCATGATTTTTGTTTGTTTTCCTGCCCTTATGTCTTTCAACAGTGAATCGGGATTTAGAAGTATAATACTAATAACCCTGGTTTTCCCTAAGTTGTTTTTGCTCAGAGTGTCATTTTTATTTATTTTATTTTCTACAGAAACAGAAACCAAACTATAACACTTTTTAATGTGAACTACACCAGTCAACTTCTCTAAGTGTTAGACACCCTGACTTTGGATTTCTATTGCTAAAAACGACATGGCCAAAAGGAATTTTGGAAGGAAAGAGGTTTTTTATTGTTGTTTTGTTTTATGTGTTTTATTGTTATTGCTGAACTTCTAGTTCCATATTACAGTAAATTTATCAAAGCAAAGTTGGGACAGAAACTAAAGGCAGGAACCTGAGTGCAGTAACTGATACAGAGATGCTGTAAAGGTGCAACTTACCACCTTGTTCCTCACACTCATTCAGCCTACTTTCTTACAACCTCATGGTGACCAGCCTATCAGTGGCATTGCTCACGGTGATCTGGGCCCTCCCACATCAATCCTCAATCAGGATGATGCCCCCCACAGGCTTGTTCACAGGCCAGTGTGGTGAGGGCATTTTCTCAATTACAATACTTTCCTCCAAAAGAACACTAGGCTGAATCAAGTTGACATGAAAGAAACCAGCACACAGCNTCTATGTCAATCAGGAAAGTACCCATGAGGCTTTTGCTGTCCTCTGCAAGAAAGAAGCCCCAAGCCTGTGATGATAGCTTCTAGCAGCTGATCAACATGGTT
>NC_034593.1:64837854-64838980 GCF_900095145.1 Mus pahari
TATGTCTACCTAAGCCTCCATTTCCTATGAAACTTCCAATGGTCTATTCAACAACGAATCCAAATGAGTTAATATATTGGTAAAATTAGGGTTTTCATGACCTATTCATCTTTGAAGTACCCTGCACTGGGGATTAAACCTTCAATATATGGGTGTGTGAGGAACATTGAAAAAAAAAAAACAAAAAAACGGTACCAGTCTTCCAAGCATAGGAAACTGCATATTCAGAAGTGCCAATGGACGAATGAGGTTAATGTACTGAGAGTATGGAAGAAGGGTCCCATAGAGTAGCTGCTGCGAAAAGCAATGAGGAATGCAGTGCTTAAAGGTGACATTGAAAATACAACATCTAGACTTGACTGTCAAGGCCAATATTGAAGGTGAAATACTAATTTTCTATCAATGTATGTGTAATTCTTATGTGTAAAATTTCAAGTTTGCATTCCTTAGTGTTTAATTATATCACGTGCTTGTGTGAATATGTTTCTTTTGGTAATACGCTTGATTGAGTTCTTCAACTGAGCAGAATTTGTAGCTTAGAGCAGATATTGTAGCTTTTTTCTCCGTTGACACATTGTTTTGTAATTTTTACTTTCCTTTTACTCCATTTATTTGTTGTTTTTATCAAAAGAATTTATGACTTCTTATTAGTTAATTAACTAGTTAATTAATCCTTACATCCCTATTTTCGCTTCCCCTTCCTCTTCTATTCTCAGTCTCTCCCTTTTTGATCTCTCCCGCATCTATTCTTTCTCCTCAGAAAGGGGAACATCTTCCATGGATATCAACCATACTTGGCATATCAAGCTCCAGTAAGACTAGAAACATCCTCTTCTATTGAGACTAGACAAGGCAAAAGAGATTCAAAGGCAGGGAACAGAGCAAATGCCAGTCCCTGATCCTGCTATTATGGTCCCAATAGGAATACCAAGTTGCACATTGCTTAAATATATGAAGGGGTCCTAGGTCCATTCCATGTATGCTCTCTGTTTGGTGATTAAGATCGTCTGTGCCCTTATGGGCACAGTTTAGTTGATTTTGAAGATTTTATTTTATTTTATTTTTTTAATTATTTTCTTTATTTACATTTCAAATGCTATCCCGAAAGTTCCCTATACTCCCCCCC
>NC_034593.1:64839455-64846869 GCF_900095145.1 Mus pahari
TCTGGCTATTATAAATAAAGCTGTTATGAACATAGTGGAGAATGTGTCCTTATTACCAGTTGGAAGATCTTCTGGGTATATACCTAGAAGAGGTACTGCTGAATCCTCTGGTAGTACTATGTCCAATTTTCTGAGGAACCGCCAGACTGATTTCCAGAGTGGTTGTACAAGCTTGCAATCCCACCAGCAATGGAGGATTTTGAAGATTTTTATGTGGTGTCAGCCTCTTATGCTCCTTAAATCCTTCTTTCTCTTCTTCCATAAGATTTCCTGAGCTCCATCTAATGTTTGGCTGTGGGTTTCTGCATCTGTTTCCATCAGTGCTTGGTGAAGACTCTCTGAAGACAGTTATGCTCCTGTCAGCAAGTATAGGAGAATATCTTTAATAATGTCAGGGAGGTGGGCTCCTTCTCATGGCATGGGTTTCAATTTTATCAAATTCTGCACAACCTTTACCCCTGCACATATTTTAGGCAGGATAAATTGTGGATCTAAGTTCTTGTGGCTGGGTTGGTGTCAAAGTTCCTCCATTGGAAGCCTTGCTTAGATACAGGAGATGGCCTTTTTCAGATTCCGTATCTCCCATTGGAGTTTTAGCTAGGGTCACCCTCATAAAATTTGGGAGTTTATATTGTCCTAGGTTTCTATCTCTTCCCAGCATCTCCCCACTTCATTCCACTTGTTTCTCCCAGTACTCTGTAATCTGTCCTACCATGACCGATTCTTCTTTGTTCCCATCCTGACATTCTCTCCCACCCAGGTCCCTCCATCCACCCATCCCCATCCCTAATGACTTATTTATTTCCCCTTTTCATTGAGATCAAGCTTCCTACATTGGACTGTTCTTTTTACCTGACTTCTTTGGGTCTGTTGATAGCAGTATGATTCACAATTACTTTATAATTAATATCAATTTATAAGTGAGTACATACCTAATATTTTTCTTTCTGGGTCTAAGTTACCTAATTTAGGATGGTCTTTTCTAGTTCCATCAATCCGGCTGCACACTTCATTATGGTCTTGTTTTTAATAGCTGAGTAAT
This sequence comes from Mus pahari, assembly GCF_900095145.1. Taxonomy (NCBI): domain Eukaryota; kingdom Metazoa; phylum Chordata; class Mammalia; order Rodentia; family Muridae; genus Mus; species Mus pahari. The sequence goes on from NC_034593.1 coordinate 64,840,498, forward strand.
TGTGTAAATAAACCAGATATCTTTTATCTATTCTTTGGATGAGGGACATTTAGGTGGTTTTCAGTTTCTGGCTGTTACAAATATAAACACAGTTGAATTAGTGTCCTTGTTGTATGATGGAGTATAGCTGGATCTTGAGGTATATTTATTCCCAATTTTCTGAGAAACCACCAAATAGATTTCTAATGTAATTGTACATGTTTATACCCCTACCAGTAATGGAGGAATGTTCCCTGTGCTCCACATCCTCACCAGCATGAGCTGTTGCTTGAGTTTTAGTCTTAGCTCTTCTGATAGATGTAAAATGGAATCTCATAGTCATTTTGATTTGCATTTTTATGACGACTAAAGATGTTAGATATTGCATGTGCTTCTCTGCCATTAGAGATTCCTCTGAGGAGACACCTTTGTTTAGCACTTTACCCATTTTTTTAATGTTTTTTTTTAATTTTTTATATATTTTCTTTATTTACATTTCAAATGTTATACCTTTTTCTAATTTCACCTCTGAAAATCCCCTATCCCCTCCCACCTCTCCCAGCTCCCCAACCCACCCACTCTCATTCCTGGTCCTGGCATTCTCCTATACTGAGGCATAGAGCCTTCATAGGACCAATGGCCTCTCCTCCCATTGATGACCGAATAGGCCATCCTCTGCTACATATATAGCTATAACCACAAGTTCCACCATGTGCTTTCTTTAATTGGTGGTATAGTTCCAAGGAGCTCTGGGGGTTCTGGTTAGTTCAAATTGATGTTCCTCCTATGGAGCTTCAGACCTCTTCAGCTCCCTGGGTACTTTCTCTGGCTCCTTCATTGGGGACCTTGTGCTCTATCCAATGGATGACTGTGAACATCCACTTCTGTATTTGCCAGGCAAATACAGAACCTCTGGCAGAACCTCTCAGGAGACAGCTATATCAGGCTCCTGTCAGCAGGCTCTTCTTAGCATCTGCCTAGTGTCTGGGTTTGGTGGTTGTTTATGGGATAAATCCCCAAGTGGGGCAGTCTATGGATGGTCGTTCCTTCAGGCTTTGCTCCATACTTTGTCTCTGTAACTCCTTCTTTGGGTATTTTGTTCCCCATTCTAAGAAGGAATGATGTATCCACACTTTGTTCTTCCTTCTTCTTGAGTTTCATGTGTTTTGCAAATTGTATCTTGGGTATGCTAAGTTTCTGGACTAATATCTACTTATCAGTGAGTGCATATCATGTGTGTTCTTTTGTGATTGGGTTACCTCACTCAGGATGATATCCTCCAGATACATTCATTTGCCTAAGAATTTTCATAAATTCATTGTTTTTAATAGCTGTGTCGTACTCCATTGTGTAAATGTACCACATTTTCTGTATCCATTCCTCTGTTGAAGGACATCCATGTTTTTTCCAGCTTCTGGTTATTATTAATAAGGCTGCTATGAACATAGTGGAGCATGTGTCCTTATTACCAGTTGGAAGATCTTCTGGGTATATGCCCAGAAGAGGTATTGTTGAGTTCTCCGGTAGTACTATGTCCAATTTTCTGAAGAATTGCCAAACTGATTTTCAGAGTGGTTGTACCAGCTTGCAATCCCAGCAGCAATGGAGGAGTGTTCCTCTTTCTCACCATCCTTGTTAGCATCTGCTGTCACCTGAATTTTTGCTCTTCACCATTCTGACATGTGTGAGGTGGAATCTCGGGGTCGTTTTTATTTGCATTTCCCTGTTACAAACCAATCATGAAGGGCCTGTGCCAGCAGCAGGTACAGAGGAAACCCACCTGACCAGGGACTCAAATCCCTTCCAGTTGGCACCAGCTCTGGGCCACTTTAGATGTGAACTCATCGGACAGTCCCATGGTCGCCAGAGGACTCTCCACAGAATCTTAAGATTATTGGTGAGTGGAACAAAACATCTGTTCCAAACCATTTGTGACGGGCATGTGACTGCAGGGGCAAGGACACAGGAGTCCTGCCTGACCAGCGGCTCAGGTTCCTTCTGATCTGTGCTGGCATACCTTGGTTTGATACATACCAGACAGCCCCATGGTCCCCAGAGAAGACACCACTTCCAGGCGCTGTAACACAATAAGGGTCTTAGGATTCCAGGATCCCAGGATAACAGGTACTTGGTCACACCAGAATCTCAGGGTCTCAGAGGAAGCTTGACTGCCAAGAACTCTGACATACCCAGAATCTCAGGTTCACAGGATCCCAGAGAAAGCTGGACTCTGAGGAGTCCTGAATCAACCGGGATTATAGGAAGGACAGGCTCCAATCAGATATATTGAGAGCAGCAAGCACTTGAGATAATCAGATGGCAGGAGGCAAGCATAAGAACAGAAGCAACAGAAACCAAGGTTACTTGGCATCATCAGGACCAAACTCTCCCACCATAGCAAGTCCTGGATACACCATCCCACCAGAAAAATCAAGATATGGATCTAAAGTCACTTCATTATTTTCGTATTTACCAATCTATATACATTAAATATACTGTGCCTATACTTGGTAGTTTTAGCTGTCAGTTAGACAAAACCAAATGTCACTTGAAAGAGGAATCCTCAGCTGAGGAACTGTCATATCTGTCAGGCAGTTTTAGAGCTGAGAATTGATGCAGAAGAGCCCAGTCTACTTTGTGGTAATAACTCTCCAAAAGGCAGGCGGGTTTGGGTTGCAAGCAGTGTGTCTGTGGTGACTTCTGCTTCAAGGTTCTGCTTTGAGTTACTGCCTTCTCTTCATATCAATTATGAGCTATAACCTGTAAGCCCTTTCCTCCCAAATCCAGGTTCTAGCATGATATTTATCCACAGCATTGTAAAACTAGGAAAGAAGGTTTTTAAGTATAATAATATCTACCCAACTTCTTTTTAAAAGAAAAATGCTTCTGCCTTAGGTTCTATTGCGTCTGTCTTTTTGGTCTGCCTAATTCTTGAATGATGTGAGATCTCTCTTGAAATTTTGTTTCCTCCAATCACTTCATATCAGTTTTTTCTCTTTCTCACATTTGTTGATGTTATCTTCTTATATTTTTGTTGTTTCTTTAGCTTGTAAAATTCTTCTCAATTTTTATTTTATTTGCTTCAATTGTCAGAAGATTCTTTTTTAAGTATGTCTTATATATAAGCCAAGTTTTCCTCTATTTTTTCTTGTTTTTTTTTTATATCACATTTATGTAATACATTCAGGAGATGTATTTCTCTTGCACTTTTAAAGAGTAAAGAAAAAATTAGCCTCTATCATATCACACCACTAGAATTTCTTTTTCTTTTAGTTTGCTCTCACAAATGCTTAGAAAATCTCTATATTTTTAAATTATGAGACCCCTTGATTTTCCCCAATTGCACTAGAATCTTCTTGGTTTCATATTTGTGTTTTATAGAATTTCTCAGTGTATGATAATTTTTTAATAGGTGTGCATTGAATGAATTTCAGATGACCATATGCCATTTTCCCCATAGTTTTGTATGGTTTTCTTAGGCACATAATTATATAAAGAATTTTAACTGTGTTGCATCTACAATAATCTTTCTGTTCTCATAAGATGGGGTATGGGCACATCCTCTTGAGATGGGCAAGGAGCAGTGGGCTTAGCAACTGTTGGAATTGGAGGGAGATAGTTATTAGACGATAAAAAAGGACTAAAGATAATTTAAAAAGAGAAAGCATTCATGTTATAAATATTATACCATGTTTTATCGAGTAATTTTGGTTTTTCCTGTCATAATATTGTGATCTATCCATGCGACTACATGTGAATTTTGTATCTTTTAAAATAAGTATAGTGTTCTATCATAGAAACAAACATTGATTTAAAAGAAAGACGTACTCATGGAGCAGAAGGTTGAGCCTGCTAGCCAGCAGGCCAGGTGCGTGATGCCCCTGTTCTCTCTGCTCCTGACTGTGGATTAGATGTGCCTGGCTGCATAGCTTGCCCCAAATGATGATACATAACATGAAATTGTAAATAAGTGGAAAGAAGTCCTTTCCTACTTTACGTTGCTTATTATCAGAATATTTACCAGAGAATATAAATGAAATCAAGGACAGAGTACGTGTTTTTTAGGGATGTAACTCTACTCAGGACAAACTGTAAACAAACAAACAAACAAAAAACAAAAAACAAAAAACAAAAACCAAACCAAAACCAAAAAATAACAAACCAAACCAAACCAAAACAACAACAAAACCCACCCGAGCCACAGATGCAGTTGAGGCAGTCAGGCTGCTTTCCCAAACCCTGTCATCGCATTTCACACCTTGCTCCATCAGCTATTTGTAAGGTGCCTGAACATAACACATAACATAGTGATGCAAAGCCCATTTATTTTGATTAAAAAATCGAAGTGTTCATTAGTGACATAGGACTTCTGTCTTGATAGAAAATATACCTCGTAGCTTAGAGACCATGTTTCATGCTTAAAGATCAGGTGTAAATTAGCTGGGTGCTTTTTTCTAGGTCTACTACTTTAAATTTTTATCAACTTGGAATGTGTTGACTTAACAGTATGCTTTAGTGATTAAGAAATATCACACTGTATTGCGTTTTTCAAATCTCTGAGGTAGAATTAGAGGTGAAGGTATAAACCATTAAAAATTTTGAGTGTCAAGCAAAGCCTACCTAAAAAGAAACTTCAAGGCTGGAGAGACAGTTTAAAAAATGTAAAAGTAACTTTTAATCACTAGGTGTAATTGTCGTCTCAAAGGCTTACTGATGAATAACCTCACATTTTTTAGTTCTTTCTGAACTCTGGCTGACTGGTTCAACTCAGCTATTCTGGCTCAAATTACTCTACACGCTGACTGATTCAATATGGCTTCTCTTAGCTTTTCACTATATTACTCTGCTTGGCCTTAAGCTAACTCTGGAAATTTATTATGATCTTCTGAGTCCTTCTTATTCTCTGACTTCAACTGCCTCTGTTGACTACACTGAAACTGCATGAACAAGGGAACAAACTCAACACTCCTGTACTGCACTCACTGCACTGACTCCCAGCTGATTGGGTAGAACTCAATCTCTTGAGTGCTGGGATTAAACATGTGTCCCACAAATCTTGGACCTAACCTTTCCTTCACCTCACACTTGCTCTATACCAGGCCTTCCTTAAACCCATACACCACCTGCACCTGGGATTAAAGGTGTGTCTGTATTTCAGTAGAATCATAGAAAGGTCTTTAAAGTGATCCCTTAGCAGTTCCTAAACTAAACTACTATCTGCTCTTTCAGTGGACCATGGTTTGATTCTCAGCACTGACATGACAGCTCTCTACTGTCTTTAAATCCAGCCTTAGAAGATCCAATGTATACTCTGGTTTCCTTGAGTATTATAAGCATGTGGTACACAGATATATGTGCAGATAAGGCACCCTTACACATAAAATAGAAATAAATAAATCTCAAAAAAATTAGGAATCTTTTGAACATATAAAAAAGAGAAATAATTTGAAATTGTCTAACATAATATATATTTTAAACATATTATCACCAAAGTATATACTCATTGTGTGATCCAATGTCTTTAATTAAGGTTACCTACAGGAACTAGTTGGGAAGAAGAATAGAACTGACAAGTGTGGGAGGAGAACAGGAGAGGATAACAGGGATGAATATTATCAAAATGCATATATATGTATGAAAATGTCAAACCCCATTTTGTGTATAATTAATATGTACTGATAAAAATTTAAGAAGCAGATTTAATGACTATAATTTTCAAGGTTCAAAAAATGACGCTCTAAATTTTCAGCTTTTATATCTCCACTCCCAGATGATTTTTCTTGGTTGTAGTATTGGCGAAGTCAGTGACCAATATCATTGTCATCAATACAACTACCAACTCAGACAGAAACAGAGTCATAACCATTAATGCCATTAATGCCTCTCAAGACTGAGGAAATCCATTCTTATTTCTGCCAAGTAGTCTTTTAAGGTGAACATAAAGTATAAAGCTGGATAGATAAGGGGGTATCTTGAGAAGAGCATCTGAAGATTAATACTTATCGTATTCAAAGTTCGGTAAAATCATCTTGAAGTTCAAACTCGTCTTATAGTCTGTCTTTTATTTAAGTGAGTGAATATATATTTTATGTTTTGACAATAGTAGCTGAGTGCCCTGACAGAGTTTCTCAAACAAAATGATACATTTTTTTTTCTTATTAAAATTCATCAGGCTAGGTCTGGTGCTACATTTCTTTCTCTTTCTTCCCTTCCTTTATTTCTCTCTTTTCTCTCTCTCTCTCTCTCTCTCTCTCTCTCTCTCTCTCTCTCTCTCTCTCTCTCTCTCTGTGTGTGTCTGTCTTTCCACTTCAGATTTTTATTTCCCCCTGTGCATGCTTCGACTGTTCCACATCCCATACCTCCTCCCCAGCCCCCTATCTCCATGAGGATGTC
>NC_034593.1:64847965-64851740 GCF_900095145.1 Mus pahari
ATGGCAGTATCCAGGAAGGCATGGTGCAGGAGGAGCTGAGGTTCTACATCTTCATCCAAAGGCTGCTACTGGAACACTGACTTCCAGGCAACTGGGGTGAGAGTCTTAAGCCCACACCCACAGTGACACACCTATTCCAACCAGGCCACACCTCCAGATGGTGCCACTCCCTGGTCCAAGAATATACAAACCATTACAGACAACATTCTACAATTTATATAATTAAAGTTCATTTCATGCACAAGTAACATAAATGTTTTACATCCATAAAAATATGCACATTACATGAACTGGATCTCGTTCAGAAGGACGGGCCTCCTTTATAATATTTTAAAACTATTTTAATGGTTTAATTTTGTTATTTTTAGTCTAGGAACTTTCTGTTGCACAATATATACACCAGCTAAGGAAGAGATATTTGGGGTGTTCCTTTTAGGCCAAATATAATTTTGCTGAGTTACTAGCTCATAGGTCTACAACTATACTCATTATCCCAGTTAATTTGTTCATCCAATGGTTCCCAAAATACAATATATTACATGAAGAAGGAGCTCATCTGTGTGCTACTTTTACTAATTCCTTGATTATTGTATTTGTGGAGCTTATGTCCCTTTACACATACGATAGATGTTAAACACTACATGGACTTTCAGATGGTCTGTTTATAACAGTATGTGATATAAATAAGACACGGCTCTTTTTCAACTACCTGCTGATTACTGTAATATCACATTCACTGTAAGCTTCAGACATGAATAAAATAACTTTTTAAATGAAGATAGTTTCTTAGCACAATACACAATTTACACATTTACTGTTTTTAAGACTATGACCATTTAGAAACCCAGAAAATTCTGCATTATTTCACAGACATAATTGAAATTAATTAATAGTCAAATACTTTGAAACTATCTTTGGTGTACTATTACCAGTATCCAGGAATGACATACTGTTTCAACTAAGAGAAAATCTAATGGGCATAAGCAGTTGAATTTAAAGCAAAATAAATAAATAATAAACAAACAAATAAATAATTGATTCTTTTGGTTACTAAGTCCTTTAAAATATCATATACCACACATAAAACTACAAATATGAATATGCTTAACATTAAGTAAAATATGATAATTTATATTATATTTAGTACTTCAGGAACTCTTTTCACCTTATTTGAGATAATACACACAGGATTTTTAAAATACTGATCTTTTCATCCTATTTTGAGCTTAAATAATTTTCACTTTGAAAATACATGTATTAAAGTATTAAAATAAATTGAGTAACATCTAAATAATTTTGTTATAGCTTTCAAATGCATTTCTTGTGTGTCCTTACACAATTATGTGCCAACTTCATCTTACTTATTGAAGCACAACATGTCTTGAGATTCAGGAAAATGTGCAATGACAAATATTTTCACATTTGTGTGATTTATTGTTTCTCAGTTAAAATCAAGGCAGCACAATTGGTCAGGTAATACAACATGAATTGTAATTATTAAGAAAGACACAAAGTATGCTTATTTGCTGTAAAATTCAAACAATTCTTGTTGTTCAGAACTTAAAACAAAACTTTGGAAGAATTATATAGAATAAAATCCAGAACTTTATGTTATTAATCAACTGAGATAATTCATCTGCGTAGACTGTTAGAATCAAGTATCTGAAAATAAGGATACTAATTGTATTTTCAGTTTTGGTCAGCTCAAGAAACACATTGCATATGCTTTCTTGATTAAGAAAGTATGCTTTAGAGATATTTCTTGAATAAGAAGTGTACAAAGTACAAGAAACTAAATAAAACATTAAGTTTCATGTGTGAAACTGTAGAACTGAACAGAAATTGATAGGGAGTATAGAAGGGACTGACTTATCATTGTTACCACAGCGTAAATGCCATTAAATCATTTGATATTGCAACTTTCATTCTAACATGTAAGTTATTACCTCATGCTCTGGGTGCTAAGAAATGAATCAGCATTTTACTTTTCAGTTAAGATCATTTATTAGGGTCACTTTTCATGATCCTATATATCTTCAAAGATGTCTTCACTCCTTACAAAGGACAAACAGAATAAGTTGGTTTTAAACTACATTTCATTACTTTGTGTGTTTTGTGTATGTATCTACAGAGACCAGAAGAGGGTATTGGATCACCTAGAGATTAAATTCCAGGTGGTCATGAACAGCAGTGTGGATGCTGTAACTGGTCCTGGATCCTTCTGGAGAACAAAGACTCTTGATGTTGAGATGTCTCTCTAACTCAGCATGTGTGATGTTTGACATGTTCTAAGGCTTCATCACAGTGCTCCCTGGCCTCCTGCAGAGCAGATATCTGAAGTCTATCCTACTTTTATCTGGTTGCTGTCCAAATTTTCAGCCAATTTCCTTTCGTTTCCTTTCCTTTTTATTTATTCTTTAATCTTTTTTTTTTTTTTTTTCAGTCCAGACATTATCACCCTCTAGGTCCACCTTCTGACTTGGCTGTTCTATATCCCCAACCTGACCCCACCACCCTGTCTCCAAGAGGAAGTTCCAACCCCCCAGTCCCCACCCCACTAGACCTCCCCATTCCCTGGGGCCTCCAGACTCTTGAGTGCATCTTCTCTGATTGAGTTTAGACCCAGCAGTCCTCTGCTGTATATGTGTTGGGGTCTCCTATCAGCTGGTGTAGGCTGCCTGTTTGGTGGCTCAGTGTCTGATAGATCTCGGGGTCCAGGTTAGTTGATACTGCTGGTCTTATTATAGGGTCACCCTCCCTTACAGATATTCCCTAATTCAACCACGGGGATGAGCAGCTTCTGTCTATTGGTTGGGTATAAATATCTGCATCTGACTCTCTTAGTTGCTTGTTGGGCCTTTCAGAGGGCAGTCATGATAGGTCTGTGTCTGTGAGCACACCATTGCCTCAGTAATAGTGTCAGACTTTGGGACCTCCCCTTGAGCTGGATCCCAATTTGAGCCTGTCAGTGGACCTCCGTTTCCTCAGGCTCTGCACCAGTTTTGTCCCTGCAGTTCTTTCCAAAAGAAACAATTCTGGGTCAGAGTTTTTTGATTGTGGAATGGCAACCCCTTCCCTCCACTTGATCTTGCCTGTTTCCACTCTTTCTGCTGGCCCTCAGGGATTCAGTCCTGATCCCCCTACCCAAAACCTGATCATGTTCCCTTCTTCCCCTCCCATTCCCCTTTGGCAATTTTCATAAACCAAAACTTGGTAAGTTATATATGTTACTAGGCCCTTTTCATTTTTTATTTTTCTTTCAGGATAGGAATGATTTGGGTATGTATTCTCGATTCATGTGTTCCAGAAACCCTGACATTGTCCATCTGAGTGTCTCCTTCTTACTCTCTCTTTCCCTTTGGAGACATTTGAATTGCATACAATTCTGCTGTTTTCAGTTAATTTACAGTAATGTTTACCATTTACAATCCTTCATTCAATTTGCTTCACTTCCAGATTCTCCTTAGAGGAAGCACAGCGCTTATGTTTGTTGCTGTTGCTGCTTTTCTCCTGGGCCTCTAGTGTGTGTGTGTGTGTGTGTGTGTGTGTGTGTGTGTGTGTGTGTGTATTTGTAGAACTTTTAGCAGTCAATTCTTCACACACTCACACAGTCTATTTTTTCTTTCTCCCTCCTTTCTCTCTCCCTTAGTCTCCCTGTCTCTCTTACTTTCTCTTTTACGCAGACACACAGACACAGACACAGACACAGACACAGACACAGACACAGACACAGACACAGACACAGACACAGACACAGACACAGACACAGACACAG